>NW_027010400.1:0-32228 GCF_036934945.1 Oncorhynchus masou masou
AGAGCAGGCCCTCACTGTTGGGAGGAGGAGCAGAGCAGGCCCTCACTGTTGGGAGGAGGGAGCAGAGCAGGCCCTACTGTTGGGAGGAGGAGCAGAGCAGGCCCTACTGTTGGGAGGAGGAGCAGAGCAGGCCGTACTGTTGGGAGGAGGAGCAGGGCAGGCCGTACTGTTGGGAGGAGGAGCAGGGCAGGCCGTACTGTTGGGAGGAGGAGCAGAGCAGGCCGTACTGTAGGGAGGAGGAGCAGAGCAGGCCGTACTGTTGGGAGGAGGAGCAGGGCAGGCCCTACTGTAGGGAGGAGGAGCAGAGCAGGCCCTACTGTTGGGAGGAGGAGCAGAGCAGGCCCTACTGTAGGGAGGAGGAGCAGAGCAGGCCCTACTGTAGGGAGGAGGAGCAGAGCAGGCCCTACTGTAGGGAGGAGGAGCAGGGCAGGCCCTACTGTTGGGAGGAGGAGCAGGGCAGGCCCTACTGTTGGGAGGAGGAGCAGGGCAGGCCCTACTGTAGGAGGAGAGGCAGCAGGCCCCGCCGTACTGTTGGGAGGAGGAGCAGGGCAGGCCCTACCTTAGGAGAAGAGAGCAGGCCCTACTGTAGGGAGGAGGAGCAGAGCAGGCCCTACTGTAGGGAGGAGGAGCAGAGCAGGCCCTACTGTAGGGAGGAGGAGCAGAGCAGGCCCTACTGTTGGGAGGAGGGGCAAGGGGGAAAACATTAAAAAATGACATGCCCTCCGATAACTGGTTATTACACCAGTTCTGTTTGTGATATTAAGATTCTAACAACGGTGGTGTTTTTAGAGTTATTTAGGAAAAGTCAAGGACGGAGTGGGGCAAGAGTTAATGGCAGAGTAATAAAACAAAAAGCTGTCAAAATGACTGCTTTAGGGTTCTAGTGTTAAGAGCTATCATTTTGAATGGGTTAAAAGAGTTTTGACATATCTTTGTGTTGGTGGAGGGTCGTCTCATAGCAGGATGGTATTAATAAGACCATTGGAATAAAATAGAAACCGTAATGTTTAACCATGAGCCATGGTAACACCTGTAGTTTAGAGATTTAACCATCTCCTTCCGTCTCTCTTCGTCTGTCCGTCTCTCTCCCGCACCCCTCCCAGGGAGAACATTTTGAAGACAGCGAAGGCTTTGTGGAGGACACTAAGATGTTGGTGTCTGGAGCAGCGTCCGGTCAGGACAAACTAGCCCAAGCTGCCCAGTCCTCAGCTAAGACCATCACACAGCTCACTGACGTGGTCAAACTGGGCGCCGCCAGCATCGGCTCTGGACGACCCAGAGACACAGGTGACCTATTATTCATTTTAGGTGACATCTTCTGTTCCCAGACATTCCTTAGTGGACAAAATTACTGTACCATTTTAGACTGTTTTTAATTAATATAACATAGGCCTACTGCAACTTTCCTTTCAAAGAGACTGCTATTAAAAGTAGGAAGTACTGTAGCTATTTAGGGGACCTACTGATGTACACAACCTGGGATGGACTCTACCCCAGGTTGTGTCCTTAATAAGCTGATGATATGTGTTTCTGTATAGGTGGTTCTGATCAACGCAGTGAAGAACGTGACCAAGGCCCTGGCTGAGCTCATAGGAGCCACTAAGTGTGCTGCGGGCAAGCCTGCAGGACGACCCGTCCATGTACCAGCTGAAGAGTGCTACCAAAGGCGAGGAGACCCAGTGAGACCCGTATTGGACTCTAAGGCCACTGTCGAACAGGCATTGTTGCATCATCATCATCCCTCCTGGCTGTAGCTTATTATACAGTTGTTATACATCGCCTGACAGTGCTTTTTAGTCCAGCACTAGGCTTAATCTGTGTCCGGGCAACCGAACAATTCTGTTTGAACTATGTCTAGTGCTCTGAAATAAAATATTGTAAGATTCGTAAATCTTGTAATCTACGCCCAGTTGTCCCCAGAGACATGGCAGAAGTGAGCAGGATGCCTCCTCAGTCTGATATGTGCATAAAGGGTGTTCTGGTGAGCGCTTCCAGTACACCAGATGAAGGCACGCTGCCTTGTGTGCCATAGCAGCAGATTTCTTCCCCCTCCTTTAGGCCTAGCCATTAATCAACATCCCATCTACTCCCATGCTCTCATCTCATCCAGCTAGTCAATGACTCCTTCAAATGGAAAGGAAGCCATATCTAAAATCACTGTTAGCCACTACCTACCTAGCGCATGCGGAAATGTAGTTTAACAGACTGATGGGCTGTGTCCCAAATGGTATCCTATTCCCTATATAGTGCTCACTTGGGGCCCTGGTTATAAGTAGTGCACTACTATAGGGAATAGGATGCCATTTGGGACGCATGTCATAGTAATCCAGGGCACTCCTTTTAACTCATGGACCTTCTCGAGCCCCGAGGACAGACGGTAGATAACAGGTTAAGTTTGGCTTATATTAACTTCAGCTCAAGCTGCAGAATTGGTTCATGTTGATGGCTGTTGTGCTGCCTGTCTTTCAGTTCCATATGGTGTTAATGTACATAATACCAACAGCACACGCAAACTGTCAACAGAAAAAAAGTTTCACATCTCTCTGCCCACCAAAGGCAAGATGTCTCTCTGATGCCCCCAGTGCTGTCTCTCACTGACATCCATGGACCTGTCCCCCATTGTCCCCCTCTGGTAACCCACCAGGTGATGGTGACCAACGTGGCGTCCCTGCTGCCCAGAGACGGTGAGGCTGTGGAGGACGGGGGCCACGCAGGGGCCAAGCCCTAGGCCTGCATTGAATGTATTAAACAGGAACTCACGGTAGTGATCATCTATAAAGTGATTTATGCTCATGTTAACATTTAGGATAGATGACAATGGACATGCTCTCTCACTTCTGCTTTGTGGCCGAAACGTGTCCTCAAGCTAAGCTGTATTAGTTACGTACTATAAAAGCATTGACATATTGAATCATCAACCATAACGGTTTATATACTCGTCACTAGATGAGCTCTGAACTCTAGAACGGCCCAGGCCTTGTGTTTTCCCTGCTATCCTTATCTTTAGTAACTGACAGAGGACCACAGATCTCCATTAGTTTGTGGTTCCAGCTCTAAGCTTTATCAGTACCCACTCAGGACAGATAAACCAGAGTTAAAACTCAACAACCAGTGTTGCCACATTGGGACACGTTAGTATGCCTGTTGTGTGTTTGGTCATTATAGGACATAGCCCTGTTAGGTGCTACTGCACACAGCTGTACAATTCAACATTATATGGAGAGCTGTTTGATATATTAAATCAGTGAGATTTTTAAGAACATATTGAGTGTTGTATTTCTTCAGGTGTTCCAGTCTAAAGACGTCCCGGAGAAGTCGACCACGCCTGAAGAGTTCATCCGCATGACCAAGGGCATCACCACGGCAACAGCCAAAGCAGTGGCGGCTGGGAACTCTGCACGACAGGAGGATGTGATCTCCACAGCTAACCTGAGTCGCAAGGCCATCTTCGACATGCTGACCACATGCAAGGTTCTGATCAATACTCCTTACTAGGGAAGATGCCCCCTACCTTCTGTCCCCTACCCTCCTATCCTGTATACTTAAACCCTGACCAGCACGGCAATGTTCAACATGCTGACTATATGCAAGGTTGTGATCATCCCTAGGCCCTAAACCGTGTGGATGTTAGAGGAAGAATAGATATTGATATTACTTCTCATCTCATCAATACTGACCACCTGGAAAGTTGAACATCTGACTCCTAACACTGTGTATCTGTGTCCCTCAGCAAGCAGCTTACCACCAGGAGGTGAACAAGGACGTACGGAGCAGAGCACTGCTCTACGGGACAGAGTGCACCACAGGTTACATTGACCTACTGGAGCATGTGCTGCTGGTAGGTTGGGTGGGTGTGTCTGTGATTGAGAATAGAGTAATAGTGATGATGGGAATGTCTTCCTGAACCACCTCTACTCTGTGTGTATCTCCAGGTCCTCCAGGGCCCACAGCAGAGCAGAAGCAGCAGCTGGTGTTCTACTCTAAACGTGTTGTTGGGGCTGTTACTGAACTTCATCCAGACTGCTGAGGCCATGAAAGGTGAGGAGATACTTCACTGAACTACTGTACACCTGGTTCATGATATAGGACAGTAATGATCATTTAGCAGATATATTGCAAAATCCAGAGTGTTCTATTAACAGTCTGTTCCTGCCTTCTTTGCCACAGAAGGAGGTAAGTTAAGATGTAGTCAGTTGTGATTCAAGGCCGACCGTTGAATTGTCCCTGTTGACAGGCCCGTTCGCCTAACAATATCCCCATTCATCCATCATGCTCTTCATTTTAGTTTCCTTTCACCATAAAGACATTGTGAAATGCTCATCACCATGTCCATTGCAGTGTGGATGCTCTTCATTTGCGTATTTAATGTCACTGATAAGATGATTGCGTATTCAATCTTAAACACACTTCATTTGCTGTGCATGCCGTGTCATGTGGCATTTGTTCTGTCTCTGTGGTCTTCATATTGTGAGGCATGCTCTTCATACACTGCTGTGTGTGGTAACTCACTGTGTGTGTGTTTCAGGCACAGAGTGGGTGGACCCAGAGGACCCCACAGTGATAGCAGAGACGGAGCTGCTGGGGGCGGTAGCGTCCATCGAAGCAGCAGCTAAGAAACTGGAGCAGCTGAAACCCAGAGCCAAGCCCAAGGTAGGAGACTACACCACCCACAACACACCTCACAAGCCACATGGGTATTTTTAACCCCAATTTCTACACTAATAACATAAATGGGATGCATAGGTTGGAGCAAGAATGACAATCCTGTCAGTAATTTTGTCTTGTGCTTGTCTCTTTATTGTTGGTGTGTTTGTCATTGTGGCTGTCTGTTTAGAGACAATCTCTCATCAGTTTTGACACTAAGATTCTGTGGTGTTCAGTTGCCGTGAGTCAGTGTTAGATCCATAGGGTGATGCTCTATTCACTATTTGAATGTCTAATACTTGTATTGTCTCTCCTCACATACAGTGAAAGTAGTGGCAACCTCTCTGTCTCTGGATTTATTCATGTTTGTATTCCTGTATGTACACCCGTCTGTATGTACTTTGGTATGTCTACCAGTCTGTCTGTAGCTGATATCATGTACATCGCTCAGGAGGAACCTCCTACTCTATTCTGACCTTCTGCTCACCTCTCCCTCCTCTCTCCCTCCTCTTCCCTCCGCTCCTCCTCTCCTCCCTCCTCTCTCCCTCCTCTCTCCCTCCTCTCTCCCTCCTCTCTCCTCCTCGCTCCCTCCTCGCTCCCTCCTCGCTCCCTCCTTCACTCTTTTCCTCTTTCAATACCTTTCTCCCTCCCCCTTCCTGCTGTCTGTTTCTAACCCTTCTGTTCCTCCCTTCCTTCTCACTCACTCCCTCTCTTGCTCTCCCCCTCGCTTTCTCTCTCCCTCTTTCTCTCTCCTCTTTCTCTCTCTCCTCTTTTCTTTCTCCCTCCTCCTGTCCTGTAGTTCTAGTTGTAGCCCATCTGTCCCTATACTGTAGAAGTACTACTCTGATCAGAGTATAAACCCTCGAAGCCTTCTCTGCAGGCCTCTGTCTGATATGTTTGATATATTAGGTTGTTATTTAATCCAACTATATATCAAACATATTTCTACAGTGTCCCGCCCTGTCTACAGACTGTGTGTGTGAGGGACTGGTCTAATCTTGGAATGACTTGGCATAGAATAGTTGTAAGTGTTTCATGTTCTTATTTCATTTAGTTTGCCCAAATAACAGATGTTACTGAGAAGTTTCTGTAGTGCAGACAGTATGGATTTGTAAACAAATCTGTCAGTGAACTATTTTGAAATTGAAAGACTCTAAAACTCCAACATCAAAACCATTACGTTTGCCATGTAATATGATTGCTGCCTATCTTTGTCTCGTCCTGTGAGACGTCTGAGTTGTGACTGTCTCGCTCTCCCCTTCAGCAAGCAGATGAAACGCTGGACTTTGAGGAGCAGATCCTGGAAGCAGCTAAGTCCACGCTGCGGCCACCAGTGCCCTGGTCAAGTCTGCCTCAGCTGCCCAGAGAGCTGGTGGCTCAGGGCAAGGTGGCTCCATTCCAGCAACGCAGTGATGATGGTCAGTGGTCCCAGGGTCTCATCTCAGCGGTACGTACACACACCTGCACACACAATCTAAATAAAGCCTCCAAATAACGTTTATCAATCCTTTTTTGGAAGAGCTTGAATGAACACATTAATTCTAAGGGATTGCATCTTTGAAATGTATATGAACCGTTCTCTCTGTGTTCTCTCCTACAGGCCCGGATGGTAGCAGCAGCCACCAGTAACCTGTGTGAGGCAGCCAATGCCTCGGTCCAGGGCCAAGCCAGCGAGGAGAAGCTGGATCTCGTCAGCCAAGCAGGTGGCAGCCTCCACAGCCCAGCTCCTAGTGGCCTGTAAGGTTAAAGCTGACCAGGACTCTGAGGCCATGAGAGACTACAGGTACGAGGATGATGAATAATAAATTGCCCCCTGCCTCCTAGGCACTCCTAGATCCTACACGTCTATCTAATTGTATCAGATCTGGAGGGGGTGCCGGGGGAGACGGGGCTCAGTGTAACCCCACTAACACACATCTTGTGATTAGCATTGTGTAATAGTTGTAACATGTTATGTGGTATGATATTGATGGACTGTCCTCCCAAAGGCTGCTGGTAAGCAGTAAAGAAGGCGGTGGACAACCTGGTCCGGGCGGCCCAGAAAGCTGCGTTCCAAGGCAGACGATGACACGTGGTGGTCAAGACCAAGTTTGTGGGAGGAATCGCTCAGGTGAGACTTCCAACGCTCTGGCAGACTCCACAGTGACATGTAGACTGTTCAAACCTGATTTACTCTTGTCAAACCTTTCAGTTCTGTAAGTGGAACAACTCCAAGCATTTATCAGAAGCTGACAGCACTGTACAGTATGTTGTACAGGCTGGTTTGAATCAGGTGTTGTGTAGTAACTGGTGCCTGTTCTATCCTAGTGTTAATTAATTAGCTAGGTGTTGTGTAGTAACTGGTGCCTGTTCTATCCTAGTGTTAATTAGCTAGGTGTTGTGTAGTAACTGGTGCCTGTTCTATCCTAGTGTTAATTAGCTAGGTGTTGTAGTAACTGGTGCCTGTTCTATCCTAGTGTTAATTAGCTAGGTGTTGTGTAGTAACTGGTTCTATCCTAGTGTTAATTAGCTAGGTGTTGTGTAGTAACTGGTGCCTGTTCTATCCTAGTGTTAATTAGCTAGGTGTTGTGTAGTAACCTGTTCTATCCTAGTGTTAATTAGCTATGTTAATTAGGTGTTGTGTAGTAACTGGTGCCTGTTATATCCTAGTGTTAATTAGCTAGGTGTTGTGTAGTAACTGGTGTTCTATCCTAGTGTTAATTAGCTAGGTGTTGTGTAGTAACCTGTTCTATCCTAGTGTTAATTAGCTAGGTGTTGTGTAGTAACTGGTGCCTGTTCTATCCTAGTGTTAATTAGCTAGGTGTTGTGTAGTAACTGGTGCCTGTTCTATCCTAGTGTTAATTAGCTAGGTGTTGTGTAGTAACTGGTGCCTGTTCTATCCTAGTGTTAATTAGCTAGGTGTTGTGTAGTAACTGGCGCCTGTTCTATCCTAGTGTTAATTAATTAGTTCTATCCTAGTGTTAATTAGGTGTTGTGTAGTAACTGGCGTCTGTTCTATCCTAGTGTTAATTAGCTAGGTGTTGTGTAGTAACTGGTGCCTGTTCTATCCTAGCCTAGGTGTTGTGTGTAGTAAGCGTTAATTAGCTAGGTGTTGTGTAGTAACTGGTGCCTGTTCCTAATGTTATCTTAGTGTTAATTAGCTAGGTGTTGTGTAGTAACTGGTGCCTGTTCTATCCTAGTGTTAATTAGCTAGGTGTTGTGTAGTAACTGGTGCCTGTTCTATCCTAGTGTTAATTAGCTAGGTGTTGTGTAGTAACTGGTACCTGTTCTATCCTAGTGTTAATAGTAGCTAGGTGTTGTGTAGTAACTGGTGCCTGTTCTATCCTAGTGTTAATTAGCTAGGTGTTGTGTAGTAACTGGTGCCTAACTGGTACATGTTCTATCCTAGTGTTAATTAGCTAGGTGTTGTGTAGTAACTGGTGCTAGTGTTAATTAGCTGTTCTATCCTAATGTTATAATTAGCTAGGTGTTGTGTAGTAACTGGTACATGTTCTATCCTAGTGTTAATTAGCTAGGTGTTGTGTAGTAACTGGTGCCTGTTCTATCCTAGTGTTAATTAGCTAGGTGTTGTGTAGTAACTGGTGCCTGTTCTATCCTAGTGTTAATTAGCTAGTGTGTAACTGGCGCCTGTTCTATCCTAGTGTTAAACTGGTACCTGTTCTATCCTAGTGTTAATTAGCTAGGTGTTGTGTAGTAACTGTAGGCGCTGTTCTATCCTAGTGTTAATTAGCTAGGTGTTGTGTAGTAACTGGTGCCTGTTCTATCCTAGTGTTAATTAGCTAGGTGTTGTAGTAACTGGCGTAACCTGTTCTATCCTAGTGTTATAATTAGCTAGGTGTTGTGTAGTAACTGGTACATGTTCTATCCTAGTGTTAATTAGCTAGGTGTTGTGTAGTAACTGGTGCCTGTTCTATCCTAGTGTTAATTAGCTAGGTGTTGTGTAGTAACTGGTGCCTGTTCTATCCTAGTTAATTACAGTGTTGTGTAGTAACTGGTGCCTGTTCTATCCTAGGTGTTGTTATAATTAGCTAGGTGTTGTGTAGTAACTGGTACATGTTCTATCCTAGTGTTAATTAGCTAGGTGTAACTGTGTAGTAACTGGTGCCTGTTCTATCCTAGTGTTAATTAGCTAGGTGTTGTGTAGTAACTGGTGCCTGTTCTATCCTAGTGTTAATTAGCTAGGTGTTGTGTAGTAACTGGTGCCTGTTCTATCCTAGTGTTAATTAGCTAGGTGTTGTGTAGTAACTGGTGCCTGTTCTATCCTAGTGTTAATTAGCTAGGTGTTGTGTAGTAACTGGTGCCTGTGCTATCCTACTGTTAATTAGCTAGGTGTTGTGTAGTAACTGGTGCCTATCCTAGTGTTAATTAGCCAGGTGTTGTGTAGTAACTGGTGCCTGTTCTATCCTAGTGTTAATTAGCTAGGTGTTGTGTAGTAACTGGCCTGTTCTATCCTAGTGTTAATTAGCTAATGCCCTAGCGTTAATTAGCAGGTGTTGTGTAGTAACTGGTGCCTGTTCTATCCTAGCGTTAATTAGCTAGGTGTTGTGTAGTAATTAGCCTGGTGCCGGTGTTCTATCCTAGCGTTAATTAGCTAGGTGTTGTGTAGTAACTGGTGCCTGTTCTATCCTAATGTTATAATTAGCTAGGTGTTGTGTAGTAACTGGTGCCTGTTCTATCCTAGCGTTAATTAGCTAGGTGTTGTGTAGTAACTGGTGCGCCCGTTCTATCCTAGCTAATTAGCTAGGGTGTTGTGTAGTAACTGGTGCCTGTTCTATCCTACGTTAATTAGCTAGGTGTTGTGTAGTAACTGGTGCCTGTTCTATCCTAGCGTTAATTAGCTAGGTGTTGTGTGGTAACTGGTGCCTGTTCCATCCTAGCGTTAATTAGCTAGGTGCTGTGTAGTAACTGGTGCCTGCCCCATCCTAGCGTGCCAATTAGCTAGGTGTTGTGTAGTAACTGTGCCTGTTCTATCCTAGCGTAATTAGCTAGGTGTTGTGTAGTAACTGATGCCTGCTCTATCCTACTGTTAATTAGCTAGGTGTTGTGTAGTAACTGGTGCCTGTTCTATCCTAGCGTTAATTAGCTAGGGTGTTGTGTAGTAACTGGTGCCTGTTCTATCCTAGCGTTAATTAGCTAGTGTTGTGTAGTAACTGGTGCCTGTTCTATCCTAGCGTTAATTAGCTAGGTGTTGTGTAGTAACTGGTGCCTGTTCTATCCTAGCGTTAATTAGCTAGGTGTTGTGTAGTAACTGGTGCCTGTTCTATCCTAGCTAATTAGCTAGGTGTTGTGTAGTAACTGGTGCCTGTTCTTCTATCCTGTGTAGTACTGGTGCCTGTTCTATCCTAGCGTTAATTAGCTAGGTGTTGTGTAGTAACTGGTGCCTGTTCTATCCTAGGTGTTGTGTAGTAACTGTGCCTGTTAATTAGCTAGGGTGTTGTGTAGTAACTGGTGCCTGTTCTATTCCTAGTGTTAATTAGCTAGGTGTTGTGTAGTAACTGGCGCCTGTTCTATCCTAGTGTTAATTAGCTAGTGTTAATTAGGTGTTGTGTAGTAACTGGTGCCTGTTCTATCTTAGTGTTAATTAGCTAGGTGTTGTGTAGTAACTGGTGCCTGTTCTATCCTAGTGTTAATTAGCTAGGTAAAGCTGTGTAGTAACTGGTGCCTGTTCTATCCTAGGTGTTGTGTAGTAAGCGTTCTATCCTATTAGCTAGGTGTTGTGTAGTAACTGGTGCCTGTTCTATCCTAGTGTTAATTAGCTAGGTGTTGTGTAGTAACTGCGCCTGTTCTATCCTATGTCCAGATCATAGCAGCCCAGGAGGAGATGCTAGGAAGGAGAGAGAGCTGGAGGAGGCCAGGAAGAAGCTGGCTCAGATCAGACAGCAGCAGTACAAGTTCTTACCCAGTGAACTACGGGAAGACGAGAACTGAGCTATACCCTGCTGCATTGCCATGCTGCCGCTGTGTGTGTGTGTGTGTGTGTGTGTATTGAGTGCATTTGTACCTGTGTGTCTATATGTAATATGTTACCACACACGTAGGTGGCCCAAATTGACTTTCCCTCGTGTGCAACAACGTTAAGTTGGCATTTTAATGTGCCCACTCAAACAGTGGGGTCAAGCCCAGAATGGGACATGGATAGCCACTGTCTACTACACCTGCAGGGGTCTTTAACTACCAGGAGTTGTCTACTACCACTATGACTTGGCTTGTGACGGTTCATTACCCTGCATTACCTGCCAGTTAACCTACACCGAAAAAAGTATTCTCTAGAAGCAATGGATTTGTAACAGGTGAACAAGCTGAAAAATGTGCATCATAAAAGTTGGAATGTTTTTCTCTATGGAGCTTTACTTTGATGTGTTTAGATACTAGTGTTGACATTGAATTCCAAACTAAGGGGAAATGTCTAGATGTTAGCATGGTCTTAACCTTTTGGCCGGACTTTCTTTCATAAAGGAAGAAGAGGTGATATGTTAGGTGCATACAGTACATTAGGCATTTACACACACATTGTTATTCATTTCCTTTTTTATGAGACAAGTGAGAAATTATAGCATTTCCTAGATATTACTAGTGTTTGAAATTCCACACTTGGGTGATTTGACACTTATGTCACCTTGTGGTCTATAAATATATCTCCTCCCTTGTCAGACAGCAAGTAATTCAGACAGTTGAGGTATTTGGAGCATATTGAAGAATAGCTTATGGATCTTATTTCAGGGAACCATTTTTGTCACATTGACCGATCGGCTTGCGTAGACACTTTAATAATCCTTGTTTAGATGTGCTCTGACACTGAAGATTGAAATGTGCCTAGTGTTGATAACCGCTTACATTTGCGCCAAATTGCTCGAGACCTCTTTTACAACCAACCTCTTATGATGCATTAAAATCTAGTACTTTATCATTTCTGTGATTTGGAGTGCGGGTTACTACAGAATAACATTTTTAGCAAGTTAAAATACTTTGACATTTACAATAAGCTTAATTAGTCTCATCCCTTCCACTATTACAGATCTCCTAGTCCTGCTGGACTGTGGACAGTCAGTTAACTGCTTCCTTCTACTATTCTCATTAGTTTACAGTTGATATTGAGCCATACAGCTAGAACTGATGTTCATGAAGCAATACTATGAAGGTGCTGTGAGGGCAGGGTTGGTGTCCTCGTGCCTCCTGACATGCAATGTAATGAAATGCCCTCTTGCTTGATCTTTTTAAACCTCAAACACTGCACCTCTGAAAACCGTTCAGATACTGTAAGAAAAATACTAATGTAGAAAACAATTTCTGGTCTTGAAAATGTATTATGATTTAAGTAGGAGTTTTTTTTAAACATCCAGGCAATCTGAAAAATAATTCTCATTGATAAAGCGTGATTTCTCTACAACTCATAATGCAATCTGAAATGGACAGCTCTGATATTGTAACACCCCAGACCTCTTGAATGAATGTGAAGCAGTAAATCTTTGTTGACTATACACAATGTACTGTGCTTCTGATGGTTACCCCTGCTGTCTTACACAGGGCAGAGTCCCCCATCCCTCCATAGGGGCCTGTTGGACCACTACAGTGGATCACGTCCTGTTGTTGTTCACCTGTTGAATCCGTCTCACTCTTACTCTAATAGTGCTACTATTGCACTATATTTACCTTCTGTTTGCCAGGCTTGTGTTCATTATGCACCGAAAGGAGGAAATCGGAGGAGGGATTATCTAGAATTGTCCAATGGAACAACAAAAATCCTAATGAACACAACCCCGGTTTGGTTCTAGCGTTTGGTTTTACTAGTTTTATGTACAGTCGGTGAGTGTGAAGTTAGCAAACAAATCATTATTGTGGGGTAAAGTTCTGTCAGTCATATGCATGGCTTCTGGGTTCTATTATTTTTGTAACAGAAAATACATCCACACGACGCACTGAATGATATTGGTATTCTGAACTGCACATAAGGACAATAACCCCTAACAAACTGCAAACGGTCCATGTTAAACATGTTTTACTCCATATTGATGTTTAACAGTAGACTCTACAGTTCAAACGCTGGTACAGTTCTGTCAGAGTTCACGCATCTGGTCGTTGTAGTATTATGTCATTAGTGCCTTAGTCTCTAGCTCATACAGCGTCTGGTCTGCTTGTGACAACTTATCTAGCTGGATAAAGGAGTGTGGTCAGTATGTATGAGTAGGGCCTTGAGTTGTTCCTGTCATAGCCTATTACCAATACTTTTAGGTCCCATAGAGATGAAAAACACGGCCTCACAGGTACTACTGCGTTGTCCTATAAACTGTACCTCTGTTCCCATCTTTCTGCCTGATGCACCCATGGCCCATGTGTCGCTGTGTAAAAAGTACCATCACTATACATATATATATATGAAGACAACACATTTTTGTACTGCATTCCATGGGCATGTATCAAGATGCTTCTGAACTCTATGTATGACAGAATGGAGTCTGTCGTTCGGTTATTGTATGTTACAAGTAAATCATAGGATTCACACACTCTGGACAATAGGTCTGTACTCTGCTGTCTCACAAAAGTTTTATGGATTGATTTTTTTTTCTTCTCTCTTTTAAGCCACGAGGAATCGTTGTTTTAAGGATAAATGTGATTAGGATATTAAAAGATGTATAGTTGTCCTGTTAATGTAGTGTGACACATTTCAATGGTAGGGAGAAACTGTTAATACCTGTGTGTTTGTCCCATAATGAATTCAATGATAATTAAAGTGCGGTTCTACAAGAAAGATAGAAATGAAGTGACAATGACCTACAGTATGGAAACTATTTATCTGGCCACAAGAAAACATGTTTTTTGTATTCACTGAAAATAAAGGGTTTCAAAGTAATATGGCCTGCAGAATTGTGTTTTTACCTGTTTTGTTTGTTGTCTTGTTGAATACAGGAGTGTGATCATGAATGGACAGGCTAACATTGTGTCTGATTCCAGCAGCCTTCTCCTAGACTAATCTACATTCTCAGGTTCAGGCCAGCTGGAAATGAAGTCACAGATGACCCAGAAGTTGTTGTTTAAAGATGAGGTGAAAGCCTGTGACAGACTAATGACATGTATACTGTAGTAAAGCTGTAATAATCACAACTCCTAGCATCACTGCCTGCACATAAAAACATGCACTACTAGTGCAATAACAGAACATGATCCTGTGGTTTGAAGAGACCTACTGCTCTAGATGTGAATTTTTCAGGCAGGGTCCCTTTAAGCAGCTCCTCTTGTCAGTGAAGGTAGATGGTATTTCTGAGTCAGCAGTGAGCCTTGTGCTATATTTAGCTGGGGTTGGTTAGAGCTGAGACAGGTACTAATTCTGGCCCTCTAAAATCTGAGGGAGGTGATTTGTAAATTACACTGGCACAGTGTACACGGGGCAGAGTCCCATCCCTCCATAGCGGCCTGTTGGATAATACCCATAATTCTTGGGAGGAAGGGTGAATCGCAATACCATAATCACTGATCTCAAGGTGCTGGACAGGTGAAAGCAAAATGCACCCATCCGATTCTTTAAATCAGTGAAGTAGGACAATCTACTGGTTCACAATTGGAGTTCTGTAGCCCCATAAAATACAAGCTCTATATGGTCATGTCTCACGGGGCCGCCCTTCCAAATCTTGTCTTGTTGACACGTGAGAAGCCTGGGCTATATGTGGTTCAATGTGTTCCCTTCAATCAGTTTTGGAAGGTAACTTCTCTGTTAGAACATATTGGGAAGTAAAAGACAAGAACAGTGTAGGTGCTTTTTTGAAAAGTATAGTGCCACATGTCACAATAAAACTTCCTGAATCAGCTGTTGTCTTTTGTCTGAGGCAAACCAACTCTTAGAATCCTCCCACCCTCCAACCCCAACTCTTTGGCATACATGCTGCCACAGAGGGAAAATGAGACACCAATGACATAAAGTTCCCAGACCAGCTGCAGTCACCCTTTTGAATGCTGCACCAAGAGCTACACATAGACATCACACATGGATGTTATCTGTGGGTGGGTGACCTCAGAGGTAGCAAAGTTCTGCTCCGCCCAAACCACATTGTAAATGAGATGGGTAGCTGTTGTCAAGCAATCGTTTAGCGTGTCTGTCTCTGTCTTTCGAAGCACCCACATGGTGTGAAAAGGGAACAGAATTGTTCAACTATTCTTGACATTGTGAAGATGAAATCATCTGCCTTTCTCAAAGTTCTTAAACTACAGTGAAATGTGGGGGTTCGAAGAAAACCTCTCTACACCCATGTGTTACAATACGGGCACATATGGAAGCCTTTGGAAGGAATACAATTTAGCTATTGATCCCATTGTGGAATTGTACTACTCTGAGAATGTAGACAGTCTACTGCATTTCAAGCCCCATTTCACCTGACTCATTGTGCTATTTTTATTAAAATACCAGAAAGTCCTGGTTAATGAAGAGGAATGCCAGAGGTCTGTAGGGTTCACATAGTTATTACCAGAGACCATTACACTGACACTCTCACCCACGACCGCGTTACAACCGACCGCATTACAGGACCACATACTTCCCACCAGCCTGAGAATTCTGGGAATACTCTACTCACCACAATGCTATTGTCAGACCAGTGGTGTGGGATTGAGGGGTAAACTGTTATGGGGGGCTTAGAGGCATCAAGGAAGCACATGTATTACATGACTGACAGAGATACAGTAAGTTTTATGTCATCCCAAGTTCCCAGTAATGGAAGGCCATAGAATCATAGGGTCAGATACTTCAGTAGTAAAAGGGTTTATCACTTCCCCAGTAAGAATACCTAAATAGAATTTACACAGTTAAGTTAACTCTGTGTACATTTAATTCCATGTACTTTGTTTTGGCCCAGCCTGGTCCCTGAGCTATTTTGGAGTTGGCTCTACAGCACAAACAGATCTGGGACCAGGATTTCAGAGTCCCTAGATGCTTGGCTAGACTTTCGAAAGCATTATGATGAGTTGGCCAGGTACTGTGTTTATGTATCTGTGTCTAGTATCTGTCTCCATTAGCCCCAAAGGTCCTGGGAAAGCATGGCTTCTGCTCTGAGCCTCTCTGATCTCTGTATGAGCGGTCTATGTGGTCTTTGATCTGTGTTTATGTATCTGTGTCTAGTATCTGTCTCCATTAGCCCCAAAGGTCCTGGGAAAGCATGGCTTCTGCTCTCTGAGCCTCTCTGATCTCTGTATGAGCGGTCTATGTGGTCTTTGATCTGTGTTTATGTATCTGTGTCTAGTATCTGTCTCCATTAGCCCCAAAGGTCCTGGGAAAGCATGGCTTCTGCTCTGAGCCTCTCTGATCTCTGAATGAGCGGTCTATGTGGTCTCTGATCTCTGAATGAGCGGTCTATGTGGTCTCTGATCTCTGTATGAGCGGTCTATGTGGTCTCTGATCTCTGTATGAGCGGTCTATGTGGTCTCTGATCTCTGTATGAGCGGTCTATGTGGTCTCTGATCTCTGAATGAGCGGTCTATGTGGTCTCTGATCTCTGTATGAGCGGTCTATGTGGTCTTTGATCTGTGTTTATGAGTGGCATCCTGTTTCTGGCAGCAGTTGGACAAAACCCAGGCAAACAAGAGAATGACAGCTGCCTGTGTAGTGCCTGCCATAACATGATGGGCAGACACCCAGGGAGAACATTAGCGATCACTGCAAACTATTCATCTAATGCTTTAGTCTGCTTCAAAGTACATACAGTGCCTTCAGAAAGTATTCATACCCCTTGACTTATTCCACATTTTGTTATGTTAGTCTTACTTTCTAAATGGATTCATTTTCTCACCCATCTATACACAATAACCCGCAAAGTGAAAACATGTTTTTAGAAATTATTGCAAATGTATTGAAAATTAAATGAAAGTATTCACACTACTCAGTCAATACTTTGTAGAAGCACCTTTGACAGTGATTACAGCTGTGAGTCTTTCTGGGTAAGTCTCTAAGAGCTTTCCACACCGGGATTGTGCAGAATTTGCACATTATTCTTTTAAAAATTCTAGGATTCCACCAGGATTTTTCCTCAAGGATTTGTCCTGTGCTTAGCTCCATTTTTATTATTTCTTTATCCTGAAAAACTCCCCAGTCCTTAAAGATTACAAGACTTCCCATAACATGATGCAGCCACCACTATGTTTGAAAATATAGAGAGTGGTACTCAGTTGTGTTCTATTGGATTTGCACCAAACAACACTTTGTATTCATGACAAAAAGATAATTGCTTTGCCACATTTTTGCAGTATTACTTTAGTGCCTCGTTGCAAACAGGTCTTTTGTAATATTATTTTGGAGTAACTACAATGTTATTGATCAATCCTCAGTTTTCTCTGTAACTGTTTTAAAGTCACCATTGGTCAAATCCCTGAGCGGTTTCCTAACCTAACAAGATATATATATATACAGTGCCTTGCGAAAGTATTCGGCCCCCCTTGAACTTTGCGACCTTTTGCCACATTTCAGGCTTTAAACATAAAGATATAAAACTGTATTTTTTGTGAAGAATCAACAACAAGTGGGACACAATCATGAAGTGGAACGACATTTATTGGATATTTCAAACTTTTTTAACAAATCAAAAACTGAAAAATAGTTTTGGCAAGTCGGTTAGGACATCTACTTTGTGCATGACACAAGTAATTTTTCCAACAATAATTTACAGACAGATTAATTAGCTTATAATTCACTGTATCACAATTCCAGTGGGTCAGAAGTTTACATACACTGTTGATTCTTCCTTTTAAACGTCTTGGAAAATTCCATAAAATTATGTAATGGCTTTAGAAGCTTCTGATGGGCTAATTGACATCATTTGAGTCAATTGGAGGTGTACCTGTGGATGTATTTCAACACCGACCTTCAAACTCAGTGCCTCTTTGCTTGACATCATGGGAAAATGAAAAGAAATCAGCCAAGACCTCAGAAAACAATTGGAGACCTCCACAAGTCTGGTTAAGTCCTTGGGAGAAATTTCCAAACACCTGAAGGTACCACGTTCATCTGTACAAACAATAGTACGCAAGTGTAAACACCATGGGACCACGCAGCCGTCATACCGCTCAGGAAGGAGACGCATTCTGTCTCCTAGAGATGAACGTACTTTGGTGGGAAAAGTGCAAATCAATCCCAGAACAACAGCAAATGACCTTGTGAAGAAGCTGGAGGGAACATGTACAAAAGGAGCTATATACAGTAAAACGAGTCCTATATCGACATAACCTGAAAGGCCGCTCAGCAAGGAAGAAGCCACTGCTCCAAAACCGCACTAAAAAAGCCAGACTACGGTTTTCAACTGCACATGGGGAAAAATATTGTACTTTTTGGAAAAATGTCCTCTGGTCTGATGAAAGAAAAATAGAACTGTTTGGCCATAATGACCATCATTGTGTTTGGAGGAATAAGTGACAGGCTTGTAAGCCAAATAACACTATCCCAACCGTGAAGCATGGGGGTGGCAGCATCATGCTGTGGGGGTGCTTTGCTGCAGGAGGGACTGATGCACTTCACAAATAGATAGAATCATGAGGGAGGAAAATTAGATGAATATATTGAAGCAAGACATCAGTCAGGAATTTAAAGCAATCGCAAATGGGTCTTCCAAATGGACAATGACCCCAAGCATACTTCCAAAGCTGTGGCAAAATGGCTTAAGGACAACAAAGTCAAAGTATTGGAGTGGCCATCACAAAGCCCTGACCTCAATCCTAGAAAATTTGTGGGCAGAACTGAAAAACCGTGTGTGAGCAAGGAGGCCGACAAACCTGACTCAGTTACACCAGCTCTGTCAGGAGGAATGGACCAAATTCACCCAACTTATTGTGGGAAGCTGGTAGAAGGCTACCCAAAATGTTTGATCCTAGTTAAACAATTTAAAGGCAATGCTACCAAATACTAATTGAGTGTATGCAAACTTCTGACCCACTGGGAATGTGATGAAAGAAATAAAGATTAAATAAATCATTGTCTCTCCTATTATTCTCACATTTCACATTCTTTAAATTAAGTGGTGATCCGAACTGACCTAAGTCAGGGACTTTTTACTGGAATTAAATGTCAGTGATTGTGAAAAACTGAGTTTAAATATATTTTAGTTTAAATGTAAGGTGTATGTAAACTTCCGACATCAACTGTATTTGGAGTTGTCCACATAATATAAGTCAGAACCGTCCAGAGTAGTGATGCTATTTGGGCGGGAGAGTACGAGCAGCAATCGGTTGAAAGAGCATGCACTTAGTTTTAGTTGCATTTAAAAGCAGTTGGAGGCCTTGGAAGGAGTGTTGTATGGCATTGAAGCTCGTTTGGAGGTTTGTTAGCACAGTGTCAAAGAAGGGCCAGTTATATACAGAATGGTGTCATCTGCGTAGAGGTGGATCAGAGAATCACCAGCAGCAAGAGCGACATCATTGATATATACAGAGAAAGAGTCGGCCTGAGACTTGAACCCTGGCACCCCATAGAGACTGACAGAGGTCGGACAACAGGCCCTCCGATTTGACACACTGAACTCTACCTGAGAAGTAGTTGATGAAGCAGGCAGGGGCAGTCATTAGAGAAATCAAGGCTGTTGAGTCTGCCGATAAGAATGTGTTGATTGACAGAGTCGAAAGCCTTGGCCAAGTCTATGAAGACGGCTGCACAGTACTGTCTTTTATCAATGCCGGTTATGATATAGTTTAGGTCCTTGAGCGTGGCTGGGGTGCACACATGACCAGCTCGGAAACTAGATTGCATAGTGGGAAGGTACGGTGGGCCTACATGTGATCTGCATAACATTCATACAACAAACCAATACCAATTGTACATACCTTTGTGTGCCTCCTCGTCAGTATACCTGCAGACACAAACACACACAAATAAGTTGGCAGTTTAGTCATCTGCCCCCAATGCAGCTATAGCTTTCAACATATTCTTACCTCTTTGTTGATTGACATCCACTGAATTGTGTCTACTTTCTGTTTTAGAACTGATTTTAAAAGCGAGAATGTGCCAAACACAGCCATTTGCACAAATATGAAAAGATAGATATTATCACCATAAAACAATATAAATTTAGATCATACAAGGAAACCTTAATTGAGGGAGATCTTCCAAATGTTTAGTTAAGTGCCTGAACCTGCTGTTTTCTCAAATTCAAATCCAAATGTTTCTGTTCGGCAGTTAGGCACCTGCAAGAACCCCCAAGAACTATGGAGGTTTCCTTGAGTGAACCCCACCTCCTATGGGGTTCATGGAAGTAACTTTTGGGGGCATTTTTCAGTGCCAATAACCCTAAAGGTTCTTCAACGAACTTTGAGGATCTTAGAAGAATCCTTGTTAAAGCCTTATGTACCACTCAAGAAAACATGGGAGGAACAGAGAGGACAAGAAGAAGAGGTTGTTTGAGTAGATGTCACTGAGCCAAAACAGGATATGGTGATATCAAGATGTCATTGTTTGTGTTGTTGTTCTGTTCATGGGGTATAGGCCTACAACAGCAGTACCTTTCACACAGTACCTTTCACACACATATCACCTAAAGTTTAAACCAATGTTCTGTACGTATGAGTACTATAAAGTAAAAATGTACTATAAATGTAAGTACTAGACATTTTTCATTATTTCCCCATAAAGATATATCCTAGAAATGATTTAGGTAAAAGTGAACTTGAGGTATATGTCCATACCATGCAGCCAATCACAGTGTGTTTGGACAGGTCTCTGGTTCTCCTCCACTGTCCATGTGTGACAGCTGTGACGAACTCCCCTGGACCTGTGAGCTGTCACAGAGGAAGAGGGCATTGCTGAAATGCCAAAGCACTTGTTTCTTACCCTGTGGCCATTTGAATGAACTCCAAGGCACTTATAAGCTCGATGTTACTCCACTGTTGAATATAACACTATCTGATGCCCCTCTTCCAGACTGTGAACAATATCTTGAGGTACTTGTTGACGTGCTCCTCTTCTCTCTACTGTGTGGTATCACTGACAGAACACTTCAGCATAGATAATATGACACCCTTCCCAGGGACAATCCCTTTTAAACATCACACACTACATTTGTCTGCTTTAATAACAGTTTATTTTGTCTTTGGAGATCAGAGTTACATGACCCCATCTCTCAGGTGTTATGATTCATAGTGTAAGGAGACAAATTATTTTAAACATGAATTTGGTTGGAGGAATGGTAACATAAACAACGATTACTATGCCATTATTTATTCATATAAATATGACTATATCAATCCTTATTTGAACTGTGTTGAGCAAATGTAAGTTATACTACCAGAATGAAATGAGCAATTCCAGTCAAAGATCATGTTTTTGTTGTTCACCTTCACTTCCTTGTGCATAAACTGACCCCCTCCCCCAAACTGACTTCCTTGGCTGTAGCCTACGTCTAAGAACAGTGTTTGAAAAAAGAACAGACGTCTTTGAGGGGTGCCACTTTCTCGCCCATAACCCATACATAGTCTTATCAACGGTAAAATGTACTGAATCAGCGAATCGCCGAAGAGAGCCATAAAAATGCAGGATCCGCGGAAGAGAGCAGCTGCCGTCGTTTCCCCAAAAAAGTTTTTGGTATCCATGGGGATCTAGTAACTCCTCGTGCTATAGTACATATTTGACAAGCTACAGTCGGCTCGAGCTTGCACTCCAGCTTCACGTTCTATGTGGTTCAGACGCGCGGAGCTTCTCAGCGTTTTAACTCAGTTTGTTTTTTTGTCAGTTGGTGAGGCCACCCCAACAGCACAGCAGTCATGGACGCCATCAGAAGAAGATGCAGATGCTTCGCTTGACAAGAATGCCTGGACAGAGCTGAGAGAGCTGAGGGAGACAAGAAGGCAGCGGAGGACAGAGCAAACAGGTTGGCATCCATAGAGAAATCAGAGTTCTGTCTTATTTCTTGCACGGGTGCCTTTGGCACTGTGCGTCAAATGTTTGGGCACAGAGTACTTTGGAGCGTTTCTCTCTCGATATGGATTAAATTAAGTCTCAGAGGATGGTATGAGGATCAGTATTGATTGTTGCATTTAATCTTATTAGGAATATATTTGTTTTTAGGGCGTGACAATATTTTATTATTGGACTCCAGGAAGTTTTAGAAAATATTTCCTGTTTGACCGATTCATTTATTATGAGGATTAAGCCTACTATAAACTAATATTCTTTGATCAGCGTTAGATTTTTTACCATAAAACATGAATAGCGTAGTCTATTGATTAAAGTATGCCACTCTAGTGTTGTGAGTGGATTGAATAAATTAAATGTAAATTATTGTACAAAGACAAAGATATCATGAAGCATTTGTAAGTGTTTGCCTTCTGTCCATGACTCTTGGCTTTTGTTTTCTTCCTTTTTGTCTGTTTCTGGCTGTGCGTCCACTCTGTTTGTGGCACACCCCAATTGACTGATGATGTTATCCACCAACTATCAGCTTGAGGATGACCTGGTAACGCTGCAGAAGAAGTTGAAAGGAACAGAGGATGAGTTGGACAAGTACTCTGAGTCTCTTAAGGATGCCCAGGAGAAACTTGAACTCGCCGAGAAGAAAGCCACAGACGTAAATTGGCATAAACCTGTCCAAAGTGTTAAAGTACTTTCAGGGGGACCACGAACAGTCTGCTAACATGGAACCTCAACATGTTTCATTCTAGGCCTAGTCATCATACATATATACATATAAATTAGGATTATTTTATTGTTTCAATTTGGAATAGCCTACATAATTGTTTATGGTTAATAGCTGCTTCTTCATTAGGCTCGACCATTGGCCTGCCATTCGCAATATTCCACATGTGTTCATTGAAACCGAATAAGACTGAGTAGACCAACTGTAGGCTAACAAATGTGCCTTGTGTGCCACCCCTCTCGAAGATGCAAGCAGAAGGTTAAATTTAGCTGTGTTTTATATGGCCAAGATACAGCTGACAGGTTTTAGGCAGTGTACCCTGTTTTGTTAAAATGGGGTCCCGTTTAGAACTTCAGTTAAAAGTTTGGTGGGAAGTTTTTGAATATTTTAAATACCTGTAATTTAGATTTGTAGGTGTACATTATATTCCACTCGTCAAATTAAAACTTTTCCTTTTCCTTTTATTGAGAATGTTGTAGAGGACGCCAATAATTAAACGTTTGTTCTTATAGGAAACATGCGTCTTATTGTGTCAGTTTAGAAAGAACACCAAATTATGATAGTAATTATAGTAATAAAAAAACATTAAACAAAAATGGTACCAAAAGATTTATACTTTAAGTAACCTATAGATCTATCATTATTATGAATTGGGATAATCATGTTACTTTTGTCCTTATGTAATCGATTTTTATTTTTTAAATACAATTAATATCTTTAAATACATTTTAAATGCTTATTTTAAAACGTTTATTATAGGTTAAATCCCCCATAATAAGTGAATATCCCAGATATGATGCGCAATCACAGCACCACTTGCATGAGCCTGTAGGGGAAGGGGTTGGGGTGCTCTGGGCAGAGTGCCCATTATAGGCTAATGGCCAATAAGTCATTATGACATAATCATATTATCTCACTATAATACAATACATAAAAACCTCTTTAATAAAATATTTTGAGGCAATTTTGCGCAATGTATGAAATGTGTTACTTCCGGTGTCATTTAGCGCAAATCCCAGCCTCCCCAGAAGCTGTAGGAAAAAAACACAGAGACGTGAGCAGATTTTCTCATCCCGGCATCGTTGCGCGTTTCTGTCCCGAGAACCGTTAGAAAAAGACGTAGGCAATAGAAAATAGGCAGGAAACAAGCGAAATGGCCGGGCTAACGTCGTTGGAAGCTGTAAAAAGGAAAATTAAAGCATTACAAGAGCAGGCTGACGGTGCAGAAGAGTCGGCAGAGAGGCGGCAGAAGGAACTGGGTTTGGAGAGGGATGCGAGAGAATCCGTAAGCCCTGGCTAATAATTTAAGACAATTAGTCTGCAGCCTGCCTGACGACAGTATTAGTATAAATCTGATCAACACGCTTGGTAGAACGATAGACAGAATATAGATGATTTTACGGTACTAAAAAAAAATCTATATTTTGTCTGTCATGTGATGTGCTAAAAGGATGGAGAAATGAGACCGTGAGAATCAATTTAATGGTACAACGTGCCAGGCAGGAAGGCTCCAAAATAAACACATTAGCTTAGGCTGCTGCAGTTTCAGCATGCTCTAGTCGATCATACACTAACATCCTACACCTCAGGTAGCTACATACATTTACATAATTATTAGCTTATTATGTTTATATTAGTCAGTGCCTTTCCAAACATACCAATTAGACCTATATAAATGTATTTTATACAATCTTGTCTATAGAATGTTATATATAATGCTGGAGATGAGCATGAAATTACAGGGTCTCTCGAGTGGTGCAGCGGTCCTAAGGCACTGCATCGCAGTGTTAGAGGGGTCACTACAGACCCTGGCTCCATTCCAGGCTGTATCACAACCAGCTGTGATTGGGAGTCTCATAGGGCGGCACACAATTGGCCCAGCGTCGTCCGAGTTAGGGTTTGGTTGGGGTTTGGGGTAGGTTGTCATTGTAAATAAGAATTTGTTCTTAACTGACTTGCCTAGTTAAATGAAGGTTAAATAACCACAGTGTGGTCTGGGCCCTTATCCCTTTCTCACACATTTAAACCTTAATCCCCTATAGTGTTAAGAATCCCCCCACAGAAGTGTCCAAATATGACCCCAACCTCCTCCATTACACTACACATCTCTCCAGATACTGTATTATGCAAGAAAGTGTGACTGTCTGAGTGTGCATCAGGTTGACATTGTGGTTTCCACATGTTGTGCTCACTTAGGCCGAGGCTGATGTAGCTTCCCTGAACAGACGTATCCAACTGGTTGAGGAGGGTGGATCGTGCTCAGGAGCGTCTGGCCACAGCTCTGACCAAGCTGGAGGAGGCTGAAGGCTGCTGATGAGGAGTGAGAGGTGAGCAGAGCGAGACTCCAACTCTGTATCATACACTACACTCGTAGACAAAAAAGGTGCTATCTTAGAACCAAAAATGGTTCTTTCAGCTGTCACCATAGGAGAAGCCTGTGAAGAACCACTTTTGTTTATGGGTAGAACCCTTTTGGGTTCCATGTAGAACCTTTTCCACAGAGGCCTCTACATGGAAGCCAAAAGAGTTCTACATGGAACCTAAAGGGTTTTACCAGGAGTCAAAAAGGATTCTCCTGTGGGGACACCCTTTTGGAACCACTTCTTCTAGGAGTATAGACACAGCCATCATCAGACCCATCAGTCTGTCTCAGACACAGCCATCATCAGACCCATCAGTCTGTCTCAGACACAGCCATCATCAGACCCGTCAGTCTGTCTCAGACACAGCCATCATCAGACCCATCAGTCTGTCTCAGACACAGCCATCATCAGACCCATCAGTCTGTCTCAGACACAGCCATCATCAGACCCGTCAGTCTGTCTCAGACACAGCCATCATCAGACCCATCAGTCTGTCTCCAGACACAGTCATCATCAGACCCATCAGTCTGTCTCAGACACAGCCATCATCAGACCCGTCAGTCTGTCTCAGACACAGCCATCATCAGACCCGTCAGTCTGTCTCAGACACACAGCCATCATCAGACCATCAGTCTGTCTCAGACACAGCCATCATCAGACCCGTCAGTCTGTCTCAGACACAGCCATCATCAGACCCATCAGTCTGTCTCAGACACAGCCATCATCAGACCCGTCAGTCTGTCTCAGACACAGCCATCATCAGACCCATCAGTCTGTCTCAAACACAGTCATCATCAGACCCGTCAGTCTGCTCTCAGACACAGCCATCATCAGACCCATCAGTCTGTCTCAGACACAGCCATCATCAGACCCATCCAGTCTGTCTCAGACACAGCCATCATCAGACCCATCAGTCTGTCTCAGACACAGTCATCATCAGACCCAGTCAGTCTGTCTCAGACACAGCCATCATCAGACCCATCAGTCTGTCTCAAACACAGCCATCATCAGACCCGTCAGTCTGTCTCAGACACAGCCATCATCAGACCCATCAGTCTGTCTCAGACACAGCCATCATCAGACCCGTCCAGTCTGTCTCAGACACAGCCATCATCAGACCCATCAGTCTGTCTCAGACACAGCCATCATCAGACCCGTCAGTCTGTCTCAGACACAGCCATCATCAGACCCGTCAGTCTGTCTCAGACACAGCCATCATCAGACCCGTCAGTCTGTCTCAGACACAGCCATCATCAGACCCGTCAGTCTGTCTCAGACACAGCCATCATCAGACCCGTCAGTCTGTCTCAGACCCGTCACAGCCATCATCAGACCGTCAGTCTGTCTCAGACACAGCCATCATCAGACCCATCCAGTCTGTCTCAGACACAGTCATCATCAGACCCAGCCATCATCAGACAGACCATCATCAGACCCATCAGTCTGTCTCAAACACAGCCATCATCAGACCCGTCAGTCTGTCTCAGACACAGCCATCATCAGACCCATCAGTCTGTCTCAGACACAGCCCATCATCAGACCCATCAGTCTGTCTCAGACACAGCCATCATCAGACCCGTCAGTCTGTCTCAGACACAGCCATCATCAGACCCATCAGTCTGTCTCAGACACAGCCATCATCAGACCCATCAGTCTGTCTCAAACACAGCCATCATCAGACCCGTCAGTCTGTCTCAGACACAGCCATCCATCAGACCCGTCAGTCTGTCTCAGACACAGCCATCATCAGACCCATCAGTCTGTCTCAGACACAGCCATCATCAGACCCGTCAGTCTGTCTCAGACACAGCCATCATCAGACCCATCAGTCTGTCTCAGACACAGCCATCATCAGACCCGTCAGTCTGTCTCAAACACAGCCATCATCAGACCCGTCAGTCTGTCAGACACAGCCATCATCAGACCCGTCAGTCTGTCTCAGACACAGCCATCATCAGACCCATCAGTCTGTCTCAGACAACCATCAGACCCATCAGTCTGTCTCAAACACAGCCATCAGACCAGTCTGTCTCAGACACAGTCATCAACAGACCCGTGTCTGTCAGAACCAGCCATCATCAGACCCGTCAGTCTGTCTCAGACACAGCCATCATCAGACCCGTCAGTCTGTCTCAGACACAGCCATCATCAGACCCATCAGTCTGTCTCAAACACAGTCATCATCAGACCATCAGTCTGTCTCAAACACAGTCATCATCAGACCCAGTCTGTCTCAAACACAGTCATCAACAGACACAGCCATCAACAGACCCGTCAGTCTGTCTCAAACACAACCATCATCAGACCCGTCAGTCTGTCTCAAACACAGCCATCATCAGACCCGTCAGTCTGTCTCCAGACACAGCCATCATCACCCGTCTGTCTCAGACACACATCATCAGACCCGTCAGTCTGTCTCAGACACAGCCATCATCAGACCGTCAGTCTGTCTCAGACACAGCCATCATCAGACATAGTCTGTCTCAGACACAGTCATCCATCAGACCCATCAGTCTCTGTCTCAAACACAGCCATCATCATCAGAGTCCCATCAGTCTGTCTCAAACACAGCCATCATCAGACCCGTCAGTCTGTCTCAGACACAGCCATCATCAGACCCATCAGTCTGTCTCAGACACAGCCATCATCAGACCCGTCAGTCTGTCTCAGACACAGCCATCATCAGACCCGTCAGTCTGTCTCAAACACAGTCATCATCAGACCCGTCAGTCTGTCTCAGACACAGCCATCATCAGACCCGTCAGTCTGTCTCAGACACAGCCATCATCAGACCCGTCCAGTCATCTCCAGACACAGCCATCATCAGACCCGTCAGTCTGTCTCAGACACAGCCATCATCAGACCCGTCAGTCTGTCTCAGACACAGCCATCATCAGACCCGTCAGTCTGTCTCAGACACAGCCATCATCAGACCCGTCAGTCTGTCTCAGACACAGCCATCATCAGACCCGCCATCAGTCTCAGTCTCAGACACAGTCATCATCAGACCCGTCAGTCTGTCTCAGACACAGCCATCATCAGACCCATCAGTCTGTCTCAGACACAGCCATCATCAGACCCGTCAGTCTGTCTCAGACACAGCCATCATCAGACCCATCAGTCTGTCTCAGACACAGCCATCATCAGACCCATCAGTCTGTCTCAGACACAGCCATCATCAGACCCGTCAGTCTGTCTCAGACACAGCCATCATCAGTCTGTCAGTCTCCAGACACAGCCATCATCAGACCCATCAGTCTGTCTCAAACACAGCCATCATCAGACCCGTCAGTCTGTCTCAGACACAGCCATCATCAGACCCATCAGTCTGTCTCAGACACAGCCATCATCAGACCCATCAGTCTGTCTCAGACACAGCCATCATCAGACCCGTCAGTCTGTCTCAGACACAGCCATCATCAGACCCATCCAGTCTGTCTCAGACACAGCCATCATCAGACCCGTCAGTCTGTCTCAGACACAGCCATCATCAGACCCATCAGTCTCTCCAGACACTCCAGACCCGTCAGTCTGTCTCAGACACAGCCATCATCAGACCCATCAGTCTGTCTCAGACACAGCCATCATCAGACCCATCAGTCTGTCTCAGACACAGCCATCATCAGACCCCGTCAGTCTGTCTCAGACACAGCCATCATCAGACCCATCAGTCTGTCTCAGACACAGCCATCATCAGACCCATCAGTCTGTCTCAAACACAGCCATCATCAGACCCGTCCAGTCTGTCTCAGACACAGCCATCATCAGACCCATCAGTCTGTCTCAGACACAGTCATCATCAGACCCGTCAGTCTGTCTCAAACACAGCCATCATCAGACCCGTCAGTCTGTCTCAGACACAGTCATCATCAGACCCGTCAGTCTGTCTCAGACACAGCCATCATCAGACCCGTCAGTCTCAATACTCCAACACAGCCATCATCAGACCCGTCAGTCTGTCTCAGACACAGCCATCATCAGACCCATCAGTCTGTCTCAGACACAGCCATCATCAGACCCGTCAGTCTGTCTCAGACACAGTCATCATCAGACCCGTCAGTCTGTCTGTCTCAGACACAGCCATCATCAGACCCATCAGTCTGTCTGTCTCAGACACAGCCATCATCAGACCCGTCAGTCTGTCTCAGACACAGCCATCATCAGACCCGTCAGTCTGTCTCAGACACAGCCATCATCAGACCCGTCAGTCTGTCTCAGACACAGCCATCATCAGACCCGTCAGTCTGTCTCAAACACAGTCATCATCAGACCCGTCAGTCTGTCTCAGACACAGCCATCATCAGACCCATCAGTCTGTCTCAGACACAGCCATCATCAGACCCGTCAGTCTGTCTCAGACACAGCCATCATCAGACCCGTCAGTCTGTCTCAGACACAGCCATCATCAGACCCGTCAGTCTGTCTCTCAGACACAGCCATCATCAGCCCGTCCAGTCTGTCTCAGACACCAGTCATCATCAGACCCGTCAGTCTGTCTCAGACACAGCCATCATCAGACCCATCAGTCTGTCTCAAACACAGCCATCATCAGACCCGTCAGTCTGTCTCAGACACAGCCATCATCAGACCCATCAGTCTGTCTCAGACACAGCCATCATCCAGACCCAGTCAGTCTGTCTCAGACACAGCCATCATCAGACCCGTCAGTCTGTCTCAGACACAGCCATCATCAGACCCGTCCAGTCTGTCCAGTCATCAACACCCGTCAGTCTGCCAGTCATCAGACCCGTCAGTCTGTCTCAAACACAGTCATCATCAGACCCATCAGTCTGTCTCAGACACAACCATCATCAGACCCATCAGTCTGTCTCAAACACAGTCATCATCAGACCCGTCAGTCTGTCTCAAACACAGCCATCATCAGACCATCAGTCTGTCTCAGACACAGCCATCATCAGACCCGTCAGTCTGTCTCAAACACAGTCATCATCAGACCCGTCAGTCTGTCTCAGACACAGCCATCATCAGACCCGTCAGTCTGTCTCAGACACAGCCATCATCAGACCCATCAGTCTGTCTCAGACACAGCCATCATCAGACCCGTCAGTCTGTCTCAAACACAGCCCATCATCAGACCCGTCAGTCTGTCTCAGACACAGCCATCATCAGACCCGTCCAGTCTGTCTCAAACACAGCCATCATCAGACCCATCAGTCTGTCTCAAACACAGCCATCATCAGACCCATCAGTCTGTCTCAAACACAGCCATCATCAGACCCGTCAGTCTGTCTCAGACACAGCCATCATCAGACCCATCAGTCTGTCTCAGACACAGCCATCATCAGACCCGTCAGTCTGTCTCAGACACAGCCATCATCAGACCCGTCAGTCTGTCTCAGACACAGCCATCATCAGACCCATCAGTCTGTCTCAGACACAGTCATCATCAGACCCATCAGTCTGTCTCAGACACAGCCATCATCAGACCCGTCAGTCTATCTCAGACACAGTCATCATCAGACCCCAGTCTGTCTGTCTCAGACACAGCCATCATCAGACCCATCAGTCTGTCTCAGACACAGCCATCATCAGACCCATCAGTCTGTCTCAGACACAGCCATCATCAGACCCATCAGTCTGTCTCCAAGCCATCATCAGACCCATCAGTCTGTCTCAAACAGTCAGCCATCAGATCCGCCAGTCTGTCTCAGACACAGCCATCATCAGACCCATCAGTCTGTCTAAGACACAGCCATCATCAGACACAGCCAGTCATCAGACCCGTCAGTCTGTCTCAGACACAGCCATCATCAGACCCCGTCAGTCTGTCTCAGATCATCAGACCATCATCAAACACAGTCACCCATCCAGTCTGTCTCAGACACAGTCATCATCAGACCCATCAGTCTGTCTCAGACACAGCCATCATCAACAGACCCGTCAGTCTGTCTCAGACACAGCCATCATCAGAGTCTGTCTGTCTCAAACATGCATCATCAGACCCATCAGTCTGTCTGTCTCAGATCATCAGACCCCATCATCAGACCTGTCAGTCTGTCTCAGACACAGCCATCATCAGACCCGTCAGTCAGTCTGTCTCAGACACAGCCATCATCAGACCCGTCAGTCTGTCTCAGACACAGTCATCATCAGACCCGTCAGTCTGTCTCAAACACAGTCATCATCAGACCCGTCAGTCTGTCTCAAACACAGTCATCAACAGACCCGTCAGTCTGTCTCAGACACAGCCATCATCAGACCCGTCAGTCTGTCTCAAACACAGCCATCATCAGACCCGTCAGTCTGTCTCAGACACAGCCATCATCAGACCCGTCAGTCTGTCTCAAACACAGCCATCTCAGACACAGCACAGTCATCCAACAGACCCGTCAGTCTGTCTCAGACACAGCCATCATCAGAGTCAGTCTGTCTCAGACTGCCAGCCATCAGACCCATCAGTTCTCCAAACACAGTCATCATCAGACCCGTCAGTCTGTCTCAGACACAGTCATCAACAGACCCGTCAGTCTGTCTCAGACACAGTCATCAACAGAGCTACTCAAACACAGTCACAACAGACCCGTCAGTCTGTCTCAAACACAACCATCATCAGACCCGTCAGTCTGTCTCAAACACAGTCATCAGACCCGTCAGTCTGTCTAGACAGACCGTCAGTCTGTCTCAAACACAGTCATCAACAGACCCCGTCAGTCTGTCTCAAGCACAGTCATCAACAGACAGTCTGTCTCAAACACAGTCATCAACAGACCCGTCAGTCTGTCTCAGACACAGTCATCATCAGACCCGTCAGTCTGTCTCAAACACAGTCATCATCAGACCCGTCAGTCTGTCTCAAACACAGTCATCAACAGACCCCGTCCAGTCCATCTCAGACACAGCCATCATCAGACCGTCAGTCTGTCTCAAACACAGTCATCATCAGACCCGTCAGTCTGTCTCAGACACAGCCATCATCAGACCCGCCAGTCTGTCTCAGACACAGCCATCATCAGACCCGTCAGTCTGTCTCAGACACAGCCATCATCAGACCCGGCCAGTCTGTCTCAGACACAGCCATCATCAGACCCGCCAGTCTGTCTCAGACACAGCCATCATCAGACCCATCAGTCTGTCTCAGACACAGCCATCATCAGACCCGTCAGTCTGTCTCAGACACAGCCATCATCAGACCCATCAGTCTGTCTCAGACACAGCCATCATCAGACCCATCAGTCTGTCTCAGACACAGCCATCATCAGACCCGCCAGTCTGTCTCAGACACAGCCATCATCAGACCCATCAGTCTGTCTCAGACACAGCCATCATCAGACCCATCAGTCTGTCTCAGACACAGCCATCATCAGACCCGTCAGTCTGTCTCATGACACAGCCATCATCAGACCCATCAGTCTGTCTCTAAGATACTATCACACTGGTCTGGCCAGTCTGTCCCAGACATTGGCCATCATCAGAACCCCGTCAGTCTGTCTCAGACACAGCCATCATCAGACCCGCCAGTCTGTCTCAGACACAGCCATCATCAGACCCGTCAGTCTGTCTCAGACACAGTCATCATCAGACCCGCCAGTCTGTCTCAGACACAGCCATCATCAGACCCGGCCAGTCTGTCTCAGACACAGCCATCAACAGACCCGGCCAGTCTGTCTCA
>NW_027010401.1:0-32218 GCF_036934945.1 Oncorhynchus masou masou
GTAGTATCTAACTAAATGCTTGTGTTCCTAGCTCCGACAGTGCAGTAGTATCTAACTAAATGCTTGTGATCCTAGCTCCAACAGTGCAGTAATATCTAACTAAATGCTTGTGTTTCTAGCTCCAACAGTGCAGTAGTATCTAACTAAATGCTTGTGATCCTAGCTCCAACAGTGCAGTAGTATCTAACTAAATGCTTGTGATCCTAGCTCCAACAGTGCAGTAATATCTAACTAAATGCTTGTGTTTCTAGCTCCAACAGTGCAGTAGTATCTAACTAAATGCTTGTGATCCTAGCTCCAACAGTGCAGTAATATCTAACTAAATGCTTGTGTTTCTAGCTCCAACAGTGCAGTAGTATCTAACTAAATGCTTGTGATCCTAGCTCCAACAGTGCAGTAGTATCTAACTAAATGCTTGTGATTCTAGCTCCAACAGTGCAGTAATATCTAACTAAATGCTTGTGTTTCTAGCTCCAACAGTGCAGTAGTATCTAACTAAATGCTTGTGATCCTAGCTCCAACAGTGCAGTAATATCTAACTAAATGCTTGTGTTTCTAGCTCCAACAGTGCAGTAGTATCTAACTAAATGCTTGTGATCCTAGCTACAACAGTGCAGTAGTATCTAACTAAATGCTTGTGATCCCAGCTCCAACAGTGCAATAATATCTAACTAAATTCTTGTGTTTCTAGCTCCAACAGTGCAGTAGTATCTAACTAAATGCTTGTGATCCTAGCTCCAACAGTGCAGTAGTATCTAACTAAATGCTTGTGATCCTAGCTCCAACAGTGCAGTAATATCTAACTAAATGCTTGTGTTTCTAGCTCCAACAGTGCAGTAGTATCTAACTAAATGCTTGTGTTTCTAGCTCCAACAGTGCAGTAATATCTAACTAAATGCTTGTGATCCTAGCTCCAACAGTGTAGTAATATCTAACTAAATGCTTGTGATCCTAGCTCCAACAGTAGAGTAGTATCTAACTAAATGCTTGTGATCCTAGCTCCAACAGTGCAGTAGTATCTAACTAAATGCTTGTGTTCCTAGCTCCGACAGTGCAGTAGTATCTAACTAAATGCTTGTGATCCTAGCTCCAACAGTGCAGTAATATCTAACTAAATGCTTGTGTTTCTAGCTCCAACAGTGCAGTAGTATCTAACTAAATGCTTGTGATCCTAGCTCCAACAGTGCAGTAGTATCTAACTAAATGCTTGTGATCCTAGCTCCAACAGTGCAGTAATATCTAACTAAATGCTTGTGTTTCTAGCTCCAACAGTGCAGTAGTATCTAACTAAATGCTTGTGTTTCTAGCTCCAACAGTGCAGTAGTATCTAACTAAATGCTTGTGATCCTAGCTCCAACAGTAGAGTAGTATCTAACTAAATGCTTGTGTTTCTAGCTCCAACAGTGCAGTAGTATCTAACTAAATGCTTGTGTTCCCAGCTCCAACAGTGTAGTAGTATCTAACTAAATGCTTGTGTTCCTAGCTCCAACAGTGCAGTAGTATCTAACTAAATGCTTGTGATCCTAGCTCCAACAGTAGAGTAGTATCTAACTAAATGCTTGTGATCCTAGCTCCAACAGTAGAGTAGTATCTAACTAAATGCTTGTGATCCTAGCTCCAACAGTGCAGTAGTATCTAACTAAATGCTTGTGTTCCTAGCTCCAACAGTGCAGTAGTATCTAACTAAATGCTTGTGATCCTAGCTCCAACAGTGCAGTAATATCTAACTAAATGCTTGTGTTTCTAGCTCCAACAGTGCAGTAGTATCTAACTAAATGCTTGTGTTCCTAGCTCCAACAGTGCAGTAGTATCTAACTAAATGCTTGTGATCCTAGCTCCAACAGTGCAGTAATATCTAACTAAATGCTTGTGTTTCTAGCTCCAACAGTGCAGTAGTATCTAACTAAATGCTTGTGATCCTAGCTACAACAGTGCAGTAGTATCTAACTAAATGCTTGTGATCCCAGCTCCAACAGTGCAATAATATCTAACTAAATTCTTGTGTTTCTAGCTCCAACAGTGCAGTAGTATCTAACTAAATGCTTGTGATCCTAGCTCCAACAGTGCAGTAGTATCTAACTAAATGCTTGTGATCCTAGCTCCAACAGTGCAGTAATATCTAACTAAATGCTTGTGTTTCTAGCTCCAACAGTGCAGTAGTATCTAACTAAATGCTTGTGTTTCTAGCTCCAACAGTGCAGTAATATCTAACTAAATGCTTGTGATCCTAGCTCCAACAGTGTAGTAATATCTAACTAAATGCTTGTGATCCTAGCTCCAACAGTAGAGTAGTATCTAACTAAATGCTTGTGATCCTAGCTCCAACAGTGCAGTAGTATCTAACTAAATGCTTGTGTTCCTAGCTCCGACAGTGCAGTAGTATCTAACTAAATGCTTGTGATCCTAGCTCCAACAGTGCAGTAATATCTAACTAAATGCTTGTGTTTCTAGCTCCAACAGTGCAGTAGTATCTAACTAAATGCTTGTGATCCTAGCTCCAACAGTGCAGTAGTATCTAACTAAATGCTTGTGATCCTAGCTCCAACAGTGCAGTAATATCTAACTAAATGCTTGTGTTTCTAGCTCCAACAGTGCAGTAGTATCTAACTAAATGCTTGTGTTTCTAGCTCCAACAGTGCAGTAGTATCTAACTAAATGCTTGTGATCCTAGCTCCAACAGTAGAGTAGTATCTAACTAAATGCTTGTGTTTCTAGCTCCAACAGTGCAGTAGTATCTAACTAAATGCTTGTGTTCCCAGCTCCAACAGTGTAGTAGTATCTAACTAAATGCTTGTGTTCCTAGCTCCAACAGTGCAGTAGTATCTAACTAAATGCTTGTGATCCTAGCTCCAACAGTAGAGTAGTATCTAACTAAATGCTTGTGATCCTAGCTCCAACAGTGCAGTAGTATCTAACTAAATGCTTGTGTTCCTAGCTCCAACAGTGCAGTAGTATCTAACTAAATGCTTGTGATCCTAGCTCCAACAGTGCAGTAATATCTAACTAAATGCTTGCGTTTCTAGCTCCAACAGTGTAGTAGTATCTAACTAAATGCTTGTGATCCTAGCTCCAACAGTAGAGTAGTATCTAACTAAATGCTTGTGTTTCTAGCTCCAACAGTGCAGTAGTATCTAACTAAATTCTTGTGTTCCCAGCTCCAACAGTGCAGTAGTATCTAACTAAATGCTTGTGATCCTAGCTCCAACAGTGCAGTAGTATCTAACTAAATTATTGTGTTTCTAGCTCCAACAGTGCAGTAATATCTAACTAAATGCTTGTGATCCTAGCTCCAACAGTGTAGTAGTATCTAACTAAATGCTTGTGTTCCTAGCTCCAACAGTGCAATAGTATCTAACTAAATGCTTGTGATCCTAGCTCCAACAGTGCAGTAATATCTAACTAAATGCTTGTGATCCTAGCTCCAACAGTGCAGTAATATCTAACTAAATGCTTGTGTGTCTAGCTCCAACAGTGCAGTAGTATCTAACTAAATGCTTGTGTGTCTAGCTCCAACAGTGTAGTAGTATCTAACTAAATGCTTGTGATCCTAGCTCCAACAGTGTAGTAGTATCTAACTAAATGCTTGTGTTTCTAGCTCCAACAGTGTAGTAGTATCTAACTAAATGCTTGTGTTTCTAGCTCCAACAGTGTAGTAGTATCTAACTAAATGCTTGTGTTTCTAGCTCCAACAGTGTAGTAGTATCTAACTAAATGCTTGTGATCCTAGCTCCAACAGTAGAGTAGTATCTAACTAAATGCTTGTGTTTCTAGCTCCAACAGTGTAGTAGTATCTAACTAAATGCTTGTGATCCTAGCTCCAACAGTGTAGTAGTATCTAACTAAATGCTTGTGTTTCTAGCTCCAACAGTGTAGTAGTATCTAACTAAATGCTTGTGTTTCTAGCTCCAACAGTGTAGTAGTATCTAACTAAATGCTTGTGATCCTAGCTCCAACAGTGCAGTAATATCTAACTAAATGCTTGCGTTTCTAGCTCCAACAGTGTAGTAGTATCTAACTAAATGCTTGTGATCCTAGCTCCAACAGTAGAGTAGTATCTAACTAAATGCTTGTGTTTCTAGCTCCAACAGTGCAGTAGTATCTAACTAAATTCTTGTGTTCCCAGCTCCAACAGTGCAGTAGTATCTAACTAAATGCTTGTGATCCTAGCTCCAACAGTGCAGTAGTATCTAACTAAATTATTGTGTTTCTAGCTCCAACAGTGCAGTAATATCTAACTAAATGCTTGTGATCCTAGCTCCAACAGTGTAGTAGTATCTAACTAAATGCTTGTGTTCCTAGCTCCAACAGTGCAATAGTATCTAACTAAATGCTTGTGATCCTAGCTCCAACAGTGCAGTAATATCTAACTAAATGCTTGTGATCCTAGCTCCAACAGTGCAGTAATATCTAACTAAATGCTTGTGTGTCTAGCTCCAACAGTGCAGTAGTATCTAACTAAATGCTTGTGTGTCTAGCTCCAACAGTGTAGTAGTATCTAACTAAATGCTTGTGATCCTAGCTCCAACAGTGTAGTAGTATCTAACTAAATGCTTGTGTTTCTAGCTCCAACAGTGTAGTAGTATCTAACTAAATGCTTGTGTTTCTAGCTCCAACAGTGTAGTAGTATCTAACTAAATGCTTGTGTTTCTAGCTCCAACAGTGTAGTAGTATCTAACTAAATGCTTGTGATCCTAGCTCCAACAGTAGAGTAGTATCTAACTAAATGCTTGTGTTTCTAGCTCCAACAGTGTAGTAGTATCTAACTAAATGCTTGTGATCCTAGCTCCAACAGTGTAGTAGTATCTAACTAAATGCTTGTGTTTCTAGCTCCAACAGTGTAGTAGTATCTAACTAAATGCTTGTGTTTCTAGCTCCAACAGTGTAGTAGTATCTAACTAAATGCTTGTGATCCTAGCTCCAACAGTGCAGTAATATCTAACTAAATGCTTGCGTTTCTAGCTCCAACAGTGTAGTAGTATCTAACTAAATGCTTGTGATCCTAGCTCCAACAGTAGAGTAGTATCTAACTAAATGCTTGTGTTTCTAGCTCCAACAGTGCAGTAGTATCTAACTAAATTCTTGTGTTCCCAGCTCCAACAGTGCAGTAGTATCTAACTAAATGCTTGTGATCCTAGCTCCAACAGTGCAGTAGTATCTAACTAAATTATTGTGTTTCTAGCTCCAACAGTGCAGTAATATCTAACTAAATGCTTGTGATCCTATCTCCAACAGTGTAGTAGTATCTAACTAAATGCTTGTGTTCCTAGCTCCAACAGTGCAATAGTATCTAACTAAATGCTTGTGATCCTAGCTCCAACAGTGCAGTAATATCTAACTAAATGCTTGTGATCCTAGCTCCAACAGTGCAGTAATATCTAACTAAATGCTTGTGTGTCTAGCTCCAACAGTGCAGTAGTATCTAACTAAATGCTTGTGTGTCTAGCTCCAACAGTGTAGTAGTATCTAACTAAATGCTTGTGATCCTAGCTCCAACAGTGTAGTAGTATCTAACTAAATGCTTGTGTTTCTAGCTCCAACAGTGTAGTAGTATCTAACTAAATGCTTGTGTTTCTAGCTCCAACAGTGTAGTAGTATCTAACTAAATGCTTGTGATCCTAGCTCCAACAGTAGAGTAGTATCTAACTAAATGCTTGTGTTTCTAGCTCCAACAGTGTAGTAGTATCTAACTAAATGCTTGTGATCCTAGCTCCAACAGTGTAGTAGTATCTAACTAAATGCTTGTGTTTCTAGCTCCAACAGTGTAGTAGTATCTAACTAAATGCTTGTGTTTCTAGCTCCAACAGTGTAGTAGTATCTAACTAAATGCTTGTGATCCTAGCTCCAACAGTAGAGTAGTATCTAACTAAATGCTTGTGTTTCTAGCTCCAACAGTGTAGTAGTATCTAACTAAATGCTTGTGATCCTAGCTCCAACAGTGCAGTGGTATATAACAATGTCAGAGTGGCATTGACTAAAATACAGTAGAGTAGAATGCAGTATATACAAATGAAATTAGTAAAGCAGTATGTAAACGTGTTAGGAAAATTATGATTAAATGACTGAACAAATCATTTTAAATGGAACTGTAACTAAGTAAAACATACTCTGTTTTATTATATCTGATTAACAATATGAGTTCATAAGAAGGGATTGTGTGACACGGACAAGGAGTAATTAAAGTTAATGAACACCATTCCAACTAGGAAGAAACTAATGGGTTGTGGATTAAGTAAAGAGATAAGGTAGTTAACCTGTGGTTGAACCGACGAAGCTCTGGGGTTTTTAGATAAGGAAGTGTTCCTAGGTTTTCTATTGATTAGAACTGTCACCTAAGTGGTGATCGATAATGGTGAGGAGTCAAAAGTTAATTCAGTTGTGTTCTGTGTATGTGCTGAATGAACTCAGAATGAACTTTTAAAGTTCCCTTTGACTCGGTCGAGAGGAGGAGATTCTGTTAAGCAATGAAATGACGTCATGTTATTGTATATTTTTTTCTTCAAATCAAATCAAATTTTATTTGTCACATACACATGGTTAGCAGATGTTAATGCGAGTGTAATGCTTGTGCTTCTAGTTCCGACAATGCAGTAATAACCAACAAGTAATCTAACTAACAATTCCTAAACTACTGTCTTATACACAGTGTAAGGGGATAAAGAATATGTACATAAGGATATATGAATGAGTGATGGTACAGAGCAGCATAGGCAAGATAAAGTAGATGGTATCGAGTACAGTATATACATATGAGATGAGTATGTAAACAAAGTGGCATAGTTAAAGTGGCTAGTGATACATGTATTACATAAGGATGCAGTCGATGATATAGAGTACAGTATATACATATGCATATGAGATGAATAATGTTTGGTAAGTAACATTATATAAGGTAGCATTGTTTAAAGTGGCTAGTGATATATTTACATCATTTCCCATCAATTCCCATTATTAAAGTGGCTGGAGTTGAGTCAGTGTGTTGGCAGCAGCCACTCAATGTTAGTGGTGGCTGTTTAACAGTCTATAAACTGTTGCTCGTGGTAACGCGGCAGCGCGCTCCGTGAATACATTCTGTTACCTATTATTTATAAGACTGGTCTCCGTCTATTTTATGCAAACAAGAATCTTACAAATTCTCATAAAATAGATTAACCTCTCTGGGCAACCCGACCGCATGGCGTCCACCTTGCCAACAATAAATACAAATGCACTCGCCAATTGCTAATAGCACTAGTTAAAACTCAAATGTTCATTAAAGCTCACATGCAGGGTACTCAATTCAAGCTACACTGCGTTGTGAATCTAGCCAATAAGTCAGATTTTAAATGCTTTTGAAGCGAAAGCATGAGAAGCTATTATCTGATAGCATGCAACAACCGAAATACCAGAAGGACAGTAAACAAAATAATTAGCGTAGCCGAGCGCTACACAAAACACAGAAATAAAATATAAAACATTCATTACCTTTGTGAGCTTCTTTGTTGGCACTCCTAAATGTCCCATAAACATCACAATTGTATCTTTTTTTCCGATTAAATCGTCCTTGTATACCCAAAATGTCCATTTATGAAGATCGTCAGATCCAGGAAAAACACAGTTTTTAAACGCAACGTTATTTTTTTAAATTAAAAAAGTTGGCTATAAACTTTGACAAAACACTTCAAACTACTTCTGTAATCCAACTTTAGGTATTAGTAAACGTTAATAAAAGATCAAATTGATCACGGAGCGATCTTATTCAATAGCAACAAGTCTGGAAAACGTAGTCCACTTTTTGGCTTCCATTTTTTCCAGCTGTGGACCTGAAGACCGGATGTGCCTATAACTCATCTGACCAAAGATTTAGTTACATCGAAATCACAACACTGGCGACATCGTGTGGAAGCTGTAGGAACTGTAATCCCATCCTTAAGTATTTTTTTCCTTCCAATAGACAATACATAGACTGGCGGATTGATTTGTTCTCCGTCGATTTGTGATCAGGTTTCCTTGCGATTTTGACCACGGAACACGTTCTGTTATAGTCACAGACACCATTGAACCAGTTTTAGAAACTTCCAGAGTGTTTTCTATGCACTAATCATATGCATATACTACATTTCTGGCATGAGTAGCAGTATGTTGAAATGTTGCGCGATTTTTAACAAATTGTTGAAAAAAGTAGCCCGATCTCTAACAGGTTTTAAGGCATTTAATGAAAACACATTGGTATAATTAAATTACAGTAACAAAACATTATTCAAGTGACCAGTGACATCTACAGTGCCATGCAAAGTATTCAGCCCCTTGAACTTTGCGACCTTTTGCCACATTTCAGGCTTCAAACATAAAGATATAAAACTGTATTTTTTTGTGAAGAATCAACAACAAGTGGGACACAATCATGAAGTGGAACGACATTTATTGGATATTTCAAACTTTTTTAACAAATCAAAACTGAAAAATTGGGCGTGCAAAATTATTCAGCCCCCCTTAGTTAATACTTTGTAGCGCCATCTTTTGCTGAGATTACAGCTTGTGTTGCTTGGGGTATGTCTCTATCAGTTTTGCACATCGAGAGACTGACATTTTTTCCGATTCCTTCTTGCAAACAGTTCTCGAGCTCAGTGAAGTTGGATGGAGAGCATTTGTGAACAGCAGTTTTCAGTTCTTTCCACAGATTCTCGATTGGATTCAGGTCTGGACTTTGGACTTGGTCATTCTAACACCTGGATATGTTTATTTTTGAACCATTCCATTGTAGATTTTGCTTATGTTTTGGATCATTGTCTTGTTGGAAGACAAATCTCCGTCCCCCCAGTCTCAGGTCTTTTTGCAGACTCCATCGGCTTCTTCCAGAATGGTCCTGGGGTTTGGCCTCCATCCATCTTCCCATCAATTTTAACCATCTTCCCTGTCCATGCTGAAGAAAAGCAGGCCCAAACCACATGCTGCCAAGACCATGTTTGACAGTGGGAATGGTGTGGTCAGGGTGATGAGCTGTGTTGCTTTTACGCTAAACATAATGTTTTGCATTGTTGCCAAAAAGTTCAATTTTGGTTTCATCTGACCAGAGCACCTTCTTCCACATGTTTGGTGTGTCTCCCAGGTGGCTGTAGGCAAACTTTAAACGACACTTTTTATGGATATCTTTAAGAAATGGCTTTCTTCTTGCCACTCTTCCATAAAGGCCAGATTTGTGCAATATAAGACTGATTGTTGTCCTATGGACAGAGTCTCCCACCTCAGCTGTAGATCTCTGCAGTTCATCCAGAGTGATCATGGGCCTCTTGGCTGCATCTCTGATCAGTCTTCTCCTTGTATGAGCTGAAAGTTTAGAGGGACGGCCAGGTCTTGGTAGATTTGCAGTGGTCTGATACTCCTTCCATTTCAATATTATCGCTTGCACAGTGCTCCTTGGGATGTTTAAAGCTTGGGAAATCTTTTTGTATCCAAATCCGGCTTTAAACTTCTTCACAACAGTATCTCGGACCTGCCTGGTGTGTTCCTTGTTCTTCATGATGCTCTCTGCGCTTTTAACAGACCTCTGAGACTATCACAGTGCAGGTGCATTTATTACACACAGGTGGATTGTATTTATCATCATTAGTCATTTAGGTCAACATTGGATCATTCAGAGATCCTCACTGAACTTCTGGAGAGAGTTTGCTGCACTGAAAGTAAAGGGGCTGAATAATTTTGCACGCCCAATTTTTCAGTTTTTGATTTGTTAAAAAAGTTTGAAATATCCAATAAATGTCGTTCCACTTCATGATTGTGTCCCACTTGTTGTTGATTCTTCACAAAAAATACAGTTTTATATCTTTATGTTTGAAGCCTGAAATGTGGCAAAAGGTCACAAAGTTCAAGGGGGCCGAATACTTTCGCAAGGCACTGTATGTATACAGGACAGCAGCCTCTAAGTTGCAGGGTTGAGTAACTTGGTGGCAGCTGGCTAGTGATGGCTATTTAACAGTCTGATGGCCTTGAGATAGAAGCTGTTTTTCAGTCTCTCGTTCCCAGCTTTGATGCACCTGCACTGACCTCACCTTCTGGATGATAGCGGGGTGAACAGGCAGTGGCTCGGGTGGTTGATGTCCTTGATGATCTTTTTGGCCTTCCTGTGACATTGGGTGCTGTAGGTGTCCTGGAGGGCAGGCAGTGTGCCCCTGGTGATGCGTCGGGCAGATCGCACCACCCTCTGGAAGCCTTGCGGTTGCTGGCGGTTCAGTTGGTATACATCTGTGTGTGTGATTGCGTGTGTGCGTCCATAAGAAAAGGAGACCCAGTACCCAGTGATAACCAGTTTATTTTTAGCTCCATGTTACTGTAGGCTATGTACATAATTGACAGATTGTCTGAACACATCTACACAATATACTGGATGTATAGCACTGGTGATGCTAACACAAGGCTAAAGCATACAACATGTGATGCCAGTTCTGGGCTAAAGTATAGCATATGTGATGCTAGTTATATGCTAAAGTATTGCCCATGTTAGCAAAATACCTAAGTATAGCACTGGTGATGCTAAAGCTAGGCTAAAGTAAGCTAAAGCAAAGCCAAGGTGATGTTAACAATCTGGTAAAGTATAGTACTAGCAACGCTTATAGGTTAGCAGTATAGTATATGTGATGCTAAAGTAGCATAACACATGCAATACTAGGTTAAATGCTAGGCTAACACTAGGCTAAAGTAATGTGAAGCACCTTTGATCGTGGCGAGAACCCCAGCTGATTGCATACGAGTGAGTGAGGAACTACGCGACACACCATACAGAAAGAGACAGAGAGCCGTGTCATGTTGCTGGTGACAGTATTGAACCAGTGTGTATATTAGTGTGACAGCAGCAGATAGTCATAATAACCTAAACCTAGTTTCTATATGGGCCAGTTTCCCAGACAAAGATTAAGCCCTAGTCCTGGACTTAAAGGTGCTTTCAATAGAGAATCTCCATTGAGCTTTATTTTTAGTCCAGGACTAGGTTTATCCTGTAATCTGGATAGTTAGGGCCGGTTTAGTCCGGATGAGTTAGGGTCGTCCCCGGATGAGCTAGATGAGTCGGTCCGGATGAGCTAGGGTCGGTCCGGATGAGCTCCGGAAGAGCTAGTCGTCCGGATGAGCTAGGTCGGTCCGGATGAGCTAGGATCGGTCCGGGATGAATGAGGCTAGGTCGGTCCGGATGAGTTAGGGTCGGTCCGGATGAGCTAGGGTCGGTACGGATGAGCTAGGGTCGGTACGGATGAGCTAGGGTCGGTCCGGATGAGGGGTCGGTCTGGATGACGGTCGGTTCGGATGAGCTACGGTCGGTCCGGATGAGCTAGGGTCAGTCCGGATGAGTTAGGGTCGGTCCGGATGAGCTAGGGTCAGGTCGGATGAGCTAGGGTCGGTCGGATGAGTTAGGGTCGGTCCGAAGAGTTAGCCACGTTGTGATTACTTTCTATTCGCTAGTGCATTAGTATGAATGACCCTGTGCATGTAATACATACAGCCATACAGTGTGTAAAGCCTAATCTTACAAAACAAAATTATTTTTATTTAGTACATATTATGTCCATTGTATTTTGTATACAACATCAAAATACTAGAGTAGCACATTCTCAGAGATTTCTTCTAACACATCTTTATATTCTAGTCTAAATCAATTCAAACCATGATTTTGACATCATTTCAGAGGAACAGGAGATAATAGTTAACATAGGTCATGAATCTAACCGGCCTCCCTAGGTAGAGAAGATAAGAACAGCCAGGGTAGAGAGAGCAGAGAAATAGGAGAGAGAACTGGTTGATGGTAGAGAAGATAAGAAATAGTCAGGTAGAGAGAGCAGTGAGAAATAGGAGAGAGAGAACTCGTAATGATAGAGAGAGGAGACAACTAGTTATGATAGAGGAGAGTAGACAACTAGTTACGATAGGAGAGAGAACTAGTTATGATAGAGGAGAGATAACTAGTTATGATAGAGAGAGAGAACTAGTTATGATAGAGAGAGAGAGATAACTAGTTATGATAGAGAGAGAGAGAACTAGTTATGAGAGAGAGAGAGAACTAGTTATGAGAGAGAGAGAGAACTCGTAATGATAGAGAGAGAGACAACTAGTTATGATAGAGAGAGAGAGAACTAGTTATGATAGAGGAGAGAGAACTAGTTATGATAGAGGAGAGAGAACTAGTTATGATAGAGGAGAGAGAGAGAAATAAAGAGTGAGGATAGACGAACAAAAAGCATTCTAAAGGAGATACAAGCAGGGTGTAGGAAGAGGAGGAGGAAGATGAGGAGGAAGAAGAAGAGGAGGAGGAAGAGGAGGAGAAGAGGAGGAGGAAGAAGAGGAGGGTCTCGCTGGCAGATGAAAAAAGGTGAGGCTTCCAGGATTGGCTCAGAGAAGAAGAAGTAAGAGGAGGGGAAGAGACAAGGTGCCAGCGTACCTTCCTACATAGAGATGCAACGTAGAAGAGGAGAGGGGGAGTGAGAGAGAAGAGGAGAGGGGGAGTGAGAGAGAAGAGGAGAGGGGGAGTGAGAAGAGAGAAGAGGAGAGGGGGAGTGAGAGGGGAGAGGAGGAGAGGGGGAGTGAGAGAGGAGGAGAGGGGGGAGTGAGGAGAGAAGAGGAGAGGGGAGTGAGAGAGAAGAGGAGAGGGGAGTGGGAGAGAGAAGAGAGGGGAGGTGGATGGAGAGAGAAGAGGAGAGGGAGTGAGGAGAGAAGAGGAGAGGAAAAGTGGATTGAGAGAGAATAGGAGAGGGGAGGGAGAGAAGAGGGAGAAGGTGGATGGAGAGAGAAGAGGAGAGGGGGAGTGAGAGAGAGAAGCCCCGGAGAGGGAGTGAGAGAAGGGGAGAGGAGAGGTGGATGGAGAGAGAAGAGGAGAGGGTGGAGTGGAGAAGAGGAGAGGGAGTGGAGAGAGAAGAGGATAGGGAGTGAGAGAGAAGAGGATAGGGGGAGTGAGAGGAAGAGGAGAGGGGAGTGAAGAGGAGAGGAGTGAGAGAGAAAGGAGAGGTGGATGGAGAGAGAAGAGAGAAGGAGTGAGAGAAGAGAGGTGAGGTGGATGGAGAGAGGGATGTTGAGAGAAGAGGAGGTGGATGGGGAGAGGAGGAGAGTGGATGGGGAGAGAAGAGGGAGAGGTGGATGGAGAGAGCGGAGGAGTGAGAGAAGAGGAGGTGGATGGAGAGAGAAGAGGAGAGAGGATGGAGAGAAGAGAGGAGAGGTGGATTGAGGAGAGAACAGGAGAGGGGGAGGAGAGAGAAGAGAAGAAGGGGAGTGAGAGAGAAGAGGTGAGGTGGATGGAGAGAAAAGAGGAGAGGGGGTGTTGAGAGAAGAGGAGAGGTGGAGTGGGAGAGAAGAGGAGTGGTGGATGGAGAGAGAGAAGAGGAGAGGGGGAGGAGGAGAGAAGAGGAGAGTGGGGAGAGAGAGAAAGAGGAGAGGGAGTGAGAGAGAAGAGGAGAGGTGGATGGAGAGAGGAGAGGAGGGTGGATGGAGAGAGGAGAGGAGAGGAGGTGGATGGATGGAGAGAGGGAGGGAGGTGGATGGAGAGAAGAGAGAGAGGTGGATGGAGAGAGAAGAGAAGAGGAGAGGTGGATGGAGAGAAGAGAAGAGGAGAGGTGGATGGAAGAGAAGAGGAGGATGGAGGTGGATGGAGAGAGAAGAGAGAGGGGGAGTGAGAGAGAAGAGGGAGAGGTGGGATGGAGAGAGAAGAGGGGAGGTGGATGGAGAGAGAAGAGGGGAGGAGATGTGGATGGAAAGAGAAGAGGAGGGGTGAGGTGATGGAGAGAGAAGGAGGAGAGGGGGAGGGAGAGAGCAGAGGGAGAGGTGGATGGAGAGAGAAGATGAGAGGGGGAGGAGAGAAGAGGAGAGGGATGGAGAGAGGAGAGGTGGATGGAGAGAGAAGAGGTGGATGGAGAGAGAAGAGAAGAGGTGGATGGAGAGAGAAGAGGAGGATGGAGGTGGATGAGAGAGAAGAGGAGGATGGAGGTGGATGGAGAGAGAAGAGGAGTGAGAGAGAAGAGAGGGGGAGTGAGAGAGAAGAGGAGAGGTGGAGTGAGAGAGAAGAGGAGAGGTGGATGGAGAGAGAAGAAAATAGGGGGAGTGAGAGAGAAGAGGAGAGGTGGATTGAGAGAGAACAGGAGATGGGGAGTGAGAGAGAAGATGAGAGGTGGATGGAGAGAGAAGAGGAGAAGGGGAGTGAGAGAGAGGAGGTGAGGTGGATGGAGAGAGGATGTGAGGTGGATGGAGAGAGAAGAGGAGAAGGGGAGTGAGAGAGGAGGTGAGGTGGATGGAGAGAGAGAGGAGAGGTGAGGTGGATGGAGAGAGGGAGAGGAGAGGTGGATGGAGAGAGAAGAGAAGAGGAGAGGTGGATGGAGAGAGAAGCGGAGGATGGAGGTGGATGGAGAGAGAAGAGGAGGATGGAGGTGGATGGAGAGAGAAGAGGAGAGGGGGAGTGAGACAGAAGAGAGGGGGAGTGAGAGAGAAGAGAGATGGATGGAGAGAGAAGAGAGGTGGATGGAGAGAGAAGAGGAGAGGTGGATGGAGAGAGAAGAGGAGAGGTGGATGGAGAGAGAGGGAGACAGCAGTCATTAATGAAGTCAATATTCTTATCTGTGAACTAGAAAGACTTCTATATCAAATACCTATTAACAATACAAACCTGCTTAGAAACATTTAGTAACTCATTTGAATATGCCTATATAATCATTCCTGTTTCATTAAATGGGGCCTTTATTAAGGAAACAGTGCTCCCTCTTGACGACATCAATGAATACAGAGGAGGAGGGGGAGGAGGAGGAAGAGGGGGAAGAGGAGGGGGAAGAGGAAGAGGAGGGGGAAGAGGAAGGAGGAGGGGGAAGAGGAGGAGGAGGGGGAAGAGGACTGGTAGGTGGAGGGGGGAGGAGGAGGAGGGGGAAGAGGACTGGTAGGGTGGAGTGGGGAGGAGGGGGAGGGGACTGGTAGGTGGAGGGGGAGGAGGGGGAAGAGGAATGGTAGGTGGAGGGGGAGGAGGAGGAGGGGGAAGAGGACTGGTAGGTGGAGGTGGGAGAAGGAGGAGGGGGAAGAGGAGGAGGAGGGGGAAGAGGAGGATGGGGAAGAGGACTGGTAGGTGGAAGGGGGAGAAGGAGGAGGGGGAAGAGGAGGAGGAGGGGGAAGAGGACTGGTAGGTGGAGGGGGAGAAGGAGGAGGGGGAGGACTGGTAGGTGGAGGGGGAGGAGAGGGGGAGGAGGAGGAGGAGGGGAAGAGGACTGGTAGGTGGAGGGGGAGAAGGAGGAGGAGGGGGAAGAGGACTGGTAGGTGGAGGGGGAGAAGGAGGAGGGGGAGGACTGGTAGGTGGAGGGGGAGGAGGAAGGGGGAGGAGGAGGAGGAGGGGGAAGAGGACTGGTAGGTGGAGGGGGAGAAGGAGGAGGGGGAGGACTGGTAGGTGGAGGGGGGAGGAGGAGGGGGAGGAGGAGGAGGAGGGGGAAGAGGACTGGTAGGTGGAGTGGGGAGAAGGAGGAGGAGGGGGAAGAGGACTGGTAGGTGGAGGGGGAGGAGGAGGAGGGGGAAGAGGACTGGTAGGTGGAGGGGGTGAGGAGGAGGGGGAAGAGGACTGGTAGGTGGAGGGGGGAGGAGGAGGAGGGGGAAGAGGACTGGTAGGTGGAGGGGGAGAAGGAGGAGGAGGAAGAGTAGGAGGAGGGGGAAGAGGACTGGTAGGTGGAAGGGGGAGAAGGAGGACTGGTAGGTGGAGGGGGAGGAGGAGGGGGGAGAAGGAGGAGGACTGGTAGGTGGAGGGGGAAGAGGAGGAGGAGGGGGAAGACGACTGGTAGGTGGAGGGGGAGGAGGAGGAGGAGGAGGGGGAGGAGGAGGAGGGGGAAGAGGACTGGTAGGTGGAGGAGGAGGAGGGGGTAGAGGAGGAGGAGGGGGAAGAGGACTGGTAGGTGGAGGGGGAGGAGGAGGAGGGGGAAGAGGACTGGTAGGTGGAGGGGGAGAAAGAGGAGGGGGTAGAGGACTGGAAGGTGGAGGGGGAGGAGGAGGAGGGGAAGAGGACTGGTAGGTGGAGGGGGAGGAGGAGGGAGGGGGAAGAGCACTGGTAGGTGGAGGGGGAGGAGGAGGAGGGGAGAGGAGGAGGAAGAGGACTGGTAGGTGGAGGGGGAGAAGGAGGAGGGGGAGGAGGAGGAGGAGGGGGAAGAGGACTGGTAGGTGGAGGGGGGAGGAGGAGGAGGGGGTAGAGGAGGAGGAGGGGGAAGATGACTGGCAGGTGGAGGGGGGGGAGGAGGGTACATAGTAGGAGAGGGAAGAGGAGGAGGGGAAAGAGGAGGAAGAGTTGTGGACTCACATTACTGCCTGGGGTCGGACTCAGTGGTCATGGTGACGTAATTGGTTGGCAACAGCCCTGTGACCCCGTTGACCTCTCCAATCCACCAATCAGGGTTGTCACTGTCCATAACGTTGATCAGCTGACAATGGAGAAGCTCATCAAGTCCTAATTGGTTGCTGTGAAGTTGTACCTGGCGATGACCTGGCACAATGGGGTCAAGGGGCGGGGTCAGAGATGCAGAAGGAGGAGTCAGGGACGCTATCAGTGAAATAGAAGGGGAAAAAATGATTGAACTCGTTTTTGTATTCACTTCCCCCCAGGGTACAGAGGGGTTATAGAGGGTCACACCCAGGGTACAGAGGGCTACAGGGAGGGGTTATAGAGGGGTCACACTCCAGGGTACAGAGAGATTACAAAGCCCTCAGAAAGGATTCACACCAGGTTATAGAGGGGTCACATTCAGGTTATAGAGGCCACACCCAGGTTATAGATGGGTTATAGAGGGGTAATATGTGTCACACCCAGGTTATAGAGGGGTTACACCCAGGTTATAGAGGGGCTATAGAGCCCTCAGAAAGCATTCATACCCAGGTTATAGAGGGGTCACACCCAGGTTATAGAGGGTCACAACCAGGTTATAGAGGGGTTATAGAGGGGTCACACCCAGGTTATAGAGGGGCTACAGAGCTCTCAGAAAGAATTCACACCCAGGTTATAGAGGGTCACACCCAGGTTATAGAGGGGTTATGAGGGTCACACCCGGGTTATAGAGGGGTCACGCCCAGGTTATAGAGGGGTTATAGAGGTCACACCAGGTTATAGAGGTGTTACAGAGTCCTCCAGAAAGTATTCACCCATATTATAGAGGGGTTACACCCAGGTTATAGAGGGGTCACGCCCAGGATATAGGAGGGTCACGCCCAGGTTATAGAGGGGTCACACCCAGGTTATAGAGGGTCACACCCAGGTTATAGAGGGGTTACAGAGGGGTTACACCCAGGTTATAGAGGGGTTACAGAGGGGTTACACCCAGGTTATAGAGGTTACAGGGGGTTACACCCAGGTTATAGAGGGGTCACACTCAGGTTATAGAGGGTCACACCCAGGTTATAGAGGGCCCACCCAGGTTATAGAGGGTTACAGGGGGTTACACCCAGGCTATAGAGGTCACACCCAGGTTATAGAGGGTCACACCCAGGTTATAGAGGGGTTACAGAGGGGTCACACCCAGGTTATAGAGGGGTTACACCCAGGTTATAGAGGGGTTATAGAGGGGTCAAACCCAGGTTATAGAGGGATTACAGAGCCCTCAGTAAGTATTCATACCCAGGTTATAGAGGGGTCACACCCAGGTTCTAGAGGGGTTGCAGAGGGTCACACCCAGGTTATAGAGGTGTTATAGAGGAGTCAGCACCCAGGTTATAGAGGGTCACACCCAGGTTATAGAGGGGTCACACACAGGTTATAGAGGGGTTATAGAGGGGTCACACCCAGGTTATAGAGGGGCTACACTCAGGTTATAGAGGGGTCACACCCATGTTATAGAGGGGTCACACCTAAGTTATAGAGGGGTCAGACCCAGGATATAGAGTGGTCACACCCAGGTTATAGAGGGGGTACACCCAGGTTATAGAGGGGTCTCACCCAGGTTATAGAGGGGTAATAGAGGGGTCACACCCAGGTTATAGAGGGGATATAGAGGGGTCACACCCAGGTTATAGAGGGGCTACAGAGCCCTCAGAAAGTTTTCATACATTACATTACATTTACATTTAAGTCATACCCAGGTTATAGAGGGGTTATACCCCAGGTTATGAGGGTCAGGCTACCCATATTAGAGAAGGGTTAGAGAGCCCTAGAAAAATATTCACACCCAGGTTATAGAGGGGACACACCCAGGTTATAGAGGGGTTACACCCACGTTATAGAGGGTAATAGAGGGGTCACATCTCCAGGTTCTAGAGGGGTAATAGAGGGGTCACACCCAGGTTATAGAGGGGTTATAGAGGGGCTCACAACGAGGTTCTAGAGGGGTTATAGAGGTCAGCCACCCAGGTTATAGAGGTGTTATAGAGGGGTCACACCCAGGTTATAGAGGGGTCACACCCAGGTTATAGAGGGGTTATAGAGGGGTCACACCCAGGTTATAGAGGGACTACACCCAGGTTATAGAGGGGTCACACCCAGGTTATAGAGGGGTCACACCCAGGTTATAGAGGGGTCAGACCCAGGATATAGAGTGGTCACACCCAGGTTATAGAGTGGTCACACCCAGGTTATAGAGTGGTCACACCCAGGTTATAGAGGGGGCACACCCAGGTTATAGAGGGGTTATAGAGCCCTCAGAAAGTATTCATACCCAGGTTATAGAGGGGTCTCACCCAGGTTATAGAGGGGTCACACCCAGGTTATAGAGGGGTTATAGAGGGGTCACACCCAGGTTATAGAGGGGCTACAGAGCCCTCAGAAAGAATTCACACCCAGGTTATAGAGGGGTCACACCCAGGTTATAGAGGGGTCACACCCAGGTTATAGAGGGGATATAGAGGGGTCACACCCAGGTTATAGAGGGGCTACAGAGCCCTCAGAAAGTTTTCATACCCAGGTTATAGAGGGGTTATACCCAGGTTATAGAGGGGTCACACCCAGGTTATAGAGGGGTCATACCCATATTAGAGAGGGGTTAGAGAGCCCTCAGAAAATATTCACACCCAGGTTATAGAGGGGACACACCCAGGTTATAGAGGGGTTATACCCACGTTATAGAGGGGTAATAGAGGGGTCACACCCAGGTTATAGAGGGGTCATACCCATATTATAGAGTGGTTACAGAGCCCTCAGAAAGTATTCATACCCAGGTTATAGAGGGGTTATAGAGGGGTCACACCCAGGTTATAGAGGGGTCACACCCAGGTTATAGAGGGGTCATACCCATATTAGAGAGGGGTTAGAGAGCCCTCAGAAAATATTCACACCCAGGTTATAGAGGGGACACACCCAGGTTATAGAGGGGTTACACCCACGTTATAGAGGGGTAATAGAGGGGTCACACCCAGGTTATAGATGTCACACCCAGGTTATAGAGGGGTCACACCCAGGTTATAGAGGGGTTATAGAGGGGTTACACCCAGGTTATAGAGGGGTTAGAGAGCCCTCAGAAAATATTCACACCCAGGTTATAGAGGGGACACACCCAGGTTATAGAGGGGTTATACCCATATTATAGAGGGGTCACACCCAGGTTATAGAGGGGTTATAGAGAGGTCACACCCAGGTTATAGAGGGGTCACACCCAGGTTATAGAGGGGTCACACCCAGGTTATAGAGGGGTTATAGAGAGTCACAACCAGGTTATAGAGGGGTTACAAAAAGGTTATAGAGGGGTTATAGAGGGGTCACACCCAGGTTATAGAGGGGTCACACTCAGGTAATAGAGGGGTCACACCCAGGTTATAGAGGGGTTATAGAGAGTCACAACCAGGTTATAGAGGGGTTACAAAAAGGTTATAGAGGGGTTATAGAGGGGTCACACCCAGGTTATAGAGGGGTCACACCCAGGTTATAGATGGGTTATATAGGGGTTACAGAGCCCTCAGAAAAAAATCACATCGAGGTTATAGAGGGGTCACACCCAGGTTATAGAGGGGTTATAGAGGGGTCAAACCCAGGTTATAGAGGGGTTACAGAGCCCTCAGTAAGTATGCATACCCAGGTTGTAGAGGGGTCACACCCAGGTTATAGAGGGTTCACACCCAGGTTATAGAGGGGTTATAGAGGGGTCATACCCAGTTTATAGAGGGGCCACACCCAGGTTATAGAGGGGTTATAGAGGGGTTACACCCAGGTTATAGAGGGGTCACACCCAGGATATAGGGGGGTTATAGAGGGGTCACAGAGGGGTCACACCCAGGGTATAGAGGCTATAGAGTGGTATAGCGTGGCATAGTGGGTATAGTGGGTATAGAGTGGTATAGTGGGTAGAGGGTATAGAGGCTATAGAGTGGTATAGAGTGGCATAGTGGGTATAGTGGGTATAGAGTGGTATAGTGGGTAGAGGGTATAGAGGCTATAGAGTGGTATAGTGGGTATAGTGGGTATAGAGTGGTATAGAGTGGTATAGTGGGTATAGTGGGTTGAGGGTATAGAGGCTATAGAGTGGTATAGAGTGGTATAGTGGATATAGAGGATATAGAGTGGTATAGAGTGGTATAGTGGGTAGAGGGTATAGAGGCTATAGAGTGGTATAGAGTGGTATAGTGGGTAGAAGGTATAGAGGCTATAGATTGGTATAGAGTGGTATAGAGTGGTATAGTGGGTTGAGAGTATAGAGGCTATAGAGTGGTATAGAGTGGTATAGTGGGTATAGTGGGTTGAGGGTATAGAGGCTATAGAGTGGTATAGAGTGGTATAGTGGGTATAGAGGCTATAGAGTGGTATAGAGTGGTATAGTGGGTAGAGGGTATAGAGGCTATAGAGTGGTATAGTGGGTAGAGGGTATAGAGGCTATAGAGTGGTATAGAGTGGTATAGTGGGTATAGTGGGTTGAGGGTATAGAGCCTATAGAGTCTATAGAGTGGTATAGTGGATATAGAGGCTATAGAGTGGTATAGAGTGGTATAGTGGGTTGAGGGTATAGAGGATATAGAGTGGTATAGAGTGGTATAGTGGGTATAGAGGCTATAGAGGCTATAGAGTGGTATAGTGGGTAGAGGGTATAGAGGCTATAGAGTGGTATAGAGTGGTATAGTGGGTAGAGTGGGTAGAGGTTATAGAGGCTATAGAGTGGTATAGAGTGGTATAGTGGGTATAGAGGCTATAGAGTGGTATAGTGGGTATAGAGGCTATAGAGTGGTATAGAGTGGTATAGTGGGTAGAGGGTATAGAGGCTATAGAGTGGTATAGAGTGGTATAGTGGGTATAGAGGCTATAGAGTGGTATAGTGGGTATAGAGGCTATAGAGTTGTATAGAGTGGTATAGTGGGTTGAGGGTATAGAGGCTATAGAGTGGATATAGAGTGGTATAGTGGGTATAGAGGCTATAGAGTGGTATAGAGTGATATAGTGGGTATAGTGGGTTGAGGGTATAGAGGCTATAGAGTGGTATAGTGGGTATAGTGGGTTGAGGGTATAGAGGCTATATAGTGGTACAGAGTGGTATAGTGGGTATAGAGGCTATAGGGTGGTATAGTGTGGTATAGTGGGTATAGTGGGTTGAGGGTATAGAGGCTATAGAGTGGTATAGAGTGGTATAGTGGGTATAGTGGGTTGAGGGTATAGAGGCTATAGAGTGGTATAGAGTGGTATAGTGGGTATAGAGGCTATAGAGTGGTATAGAGTGGTATAGAGGGTAGAGGGTATAGAGGCTATAGAGTGGTATAGTGGGTAGAGGGTATAGAGGCTATAGAGTGGTATAGTGGGTATAGTGGGTTGAGGGTATAGAGGCTATAGAGGCTATAGAGTGGTATAGTGGATATAGAGGCTATAGAGGCTATAGAGTGGTATAGAGTGGTATAGTGGGTATAGAGGCTATAGAGTGGTATAGTGGGTATAGAGGCTATAGAGGCTATAGAGTCGTATAGAGTGGTATAGTGGGTATAGAGGCTATAGAGTGGTATAGAGTGGTATAGAGTTGTATAGTGGGTTGAGGGTATAGAGGCTATAGAGTGGTATAGAGTGGTATAGTGGGTATAGAGGCTATAGAGGCTATAGAGTGGTATAGAGTGGTATAGTGGGTATAGAGGCTATAGAGTGGTATAGTGGGTATAGAGGCTATAGAGGCTATAGACTCGTATAGAGTGGTATAGTGGGTATAGAGGCTATAGAGTGGTATAGAGTGGTATAGTGGGTATAGAGGCTATAGAGGCTATAGAGTGGTATAGAGTGGTATAGTGGATATAGAGGCTATAGAGTGGTATAGAGTGGTATAGTTGGTATAGAGGCTATAGAGGCTATAGAGTGGTATAGAGTGGTATAGTGGGTAGAGGGTATAGAGGCTATAGAGTTGTATAGTGGGTATAGTGGGTATAGAGTCTATAGAGTGGTATAGTGTGGTATAGTGGGTAGAGGGTATAGAGGCTATAGAGTGGTATAGAGTGGTATAGTGTGGTATAGTGGGTTGAGGGTATAGAGGCTATAGAGGCTATAGAGTGGTATAGTGGGTATAGTGGGTAGAGGGTATAGAGGCTATAGAGTGGTATAGTGGGTATAGAGGCTATAGAGTGGTATAGAGTGGTATAGTGGGTAGAGGGTATAGAGGAGCATAGATGCTATAGAGTGGTATAGAGTGGTATAGTGGGTATAGAGGCTATAGAGTGGTATAGAGTGGTATAGTGGGTAGAGGGTATAGAGGAGCATAGAGGCTATAGAGTGGTATAGAGTGGTATAGTGGGTATAGAGGCTATAGAGTGGTATAGTGGGTATAGTGGCTATAGAGGCTATAGAGTGGTATAGAGTGGTATAGTGGGTATAGAGGCTATAGAGTGGTATAGAGTGGTATAGTGGGTAGAGGGTATAGAGGCTATAGAGTGGTATAGTGGGTAGAGTCTATAGAGTGGTATAGTGTGGTATAGTGGGTAGAGGGTATAGAGGCTATAGAGTGGTATAGAGTGGTATAGTGGGTAGAGGGTATAGAGGAGCATAGATGCTATAGAGTGGTATAGAGTGGTATAGTGGGTAGAGGGTATAGAGGAGCATAGATGCTATAGAGTGAGGATGTTTGACATCCCTGTTATAATGGGTTGACACCCCTCAGATAGAGACGTATCAGATTTGATTCTGGTCAGTGTTATTACCTGGCCCAGATAGAAACACACAGTGTAGATGGTACAGGTAGACATGCATTTTATAGATCATGTTTGGGGTGAATTCCATTTCAATTCAGAAAGTACAATGCCATTGCAATTCTAATTCTGTTCCAATACTTTTCAATTAGGAAAATGTAGAATTACATTTCGGTGTACTTTCTGAATTAACTGGAACTGACCCCAACCATGGTGTAGATGGGGCAGGTAGAAATATAGAGTATAGATCAGCCTGTATTCTGACCAGACCAGGCAGGTAGAAATATTTAGTACAGATCAGCCTGTATTCTGACCAGACCAGTCAGGTAGAAATATTTAGTATAGATCAGCCAGTATTCTGACCAGACTAGTCAGGTAGAAATATTTAGTATAGATCAGCCAGTATTCTCACCAGACCAGTCAGGTAGAAATATTTAGTATAGATCAGCCAGTATTCTCACCAGACCAGTCAGGTAGAAATATTTAGTATAGATCAGCCTGTATTCTCACCAGACCAGTCAGTATAGATCAGACAGTATATCTGACCAGACCAGTCAGGTAGAAATATAGAGTATAGATCAGCCTGTATATCTGACCAGACCAGTCAGTATAGGTTGTTACCTGGGACAGGTGCAGGGGTAGTCTTGCTGCTTGTGGGAGGGAGCAGTTTGACATGAGAGGAGCGGAACCAGCCTCTTCGTGGCCCCTTCCCTCGGACCTGGAGGACAGAACACACATCCACTGCTCCGGTATTCTGCTGTTCTTTCATTTGAACCAGGAAGTCACATTGACTTTGACATCACTTTCTCCTGGACAAGAAAACTGCCCAATCCTGTGCACATACACAGGCAGCCAATTCTGATATTTTTCATTTTGTCTTTTGACAAATCAGATCTTATGCTGATTATTGGGTAAAAGATCAGAATTGGGCTGCCTGTGTAAAGGCAGTCTAAGTCTACATTCATAGGGTGTGAGGTGAAGTTGCCTGCACGCAGATCTGGGGTCAGTTTTACATTAAGGTTAAGATTGGGGAGGGAACCGAAGGGAAACCAGAGCACACAATACAATAGGTAGACGTTATGTCAGCTGACCTGCAATTCCCCAAGCCACCAGCCGGAGGAGTTCTTGGCATGGACCACGATCAGTTGCCCCGGTGACAGACTGAGCTGCTCTGTAGTCAGGGTGATCGCCTGGGCGATCTCTATCGACCAATCAGAGAGACAGGTTGGAGGATCAGACAATATCTACTGTCACTCACTTCAGTCTGAAATGCTTCTATTATAACTACTAGGTTTCAGCAAGGCTAAATTTATATAAGTGTGTGTGTGTGTGTGTGTTTGTGTATGTGTGTGTGTGTTTGCGATGTGTTTGCTTGTGTGTGCGCGTGTTTGTGTGTGTGCGTGCATGTGTGTTTGTGTGCGCGTGGGTGCTTGTGTGTCCTCACCAGGTTTCTTGGAAGCAGCTCCAGGCCTAGTGATCTGGAAACACAAAGCAAACATTAAAATAACAACTCTCCAGAACACATTGTTGTGATGTTGTATTGCATTACAACAACGGTGACAGACTGTAAAGTGACTGAAACCTCTTCTCTTAGTATTGTTCTTGTTATCAAACCTCATTGGTTGCTGTACACCTAATAACATTTCCCCAGCCGGAGTTTAGGGAAGGACTGAAACGTCACCATCTGTTATTGCCTAAATTCCCAGGGTTTTCCAGATATCCGGTTGAAAAATTCCCAGAATCGAAAGGAATCTTCCAACTGGGACTTAACCTGGACATGAGTCTTCTTAGTCCTCTCCTCTCTCTTGGTTTAATGAGTCTTCTTAGTCCTCTTCTCTACTCTCCCTCTCCTCTGGTTGAATGAGTCTTCTTAGTCCTCTCTTCTACTTCCTCTGGTTGAATGAGTCTTCTTAGTCCTCTTCTCTACTCTCCTCTCCTCTGGTTGAATGAGTCTTCTTAGTCCTCTCTCTACTCTCCTCTCCTCTGGTTGAATGAGTCTTCTTAGTCCTCTTCTCTACTCTCCTCTGGTTGAATGAGTCTTCTTAGTCCTCTTCTCTTACTCTTCTCTACTTCCTCTGGTTGAATGAGTCTTCTTAGTCCTCTTCTCTACTCTCCTCTCCTCTGGTTGAATGAGTCTTCTTAGTCCTCTTCTCTACTCTCCTCTGGTTGAATGAGTCTTCTTAGTCCTCTTCTCTACTCTTCTCTACTCTCCTCTGGTTGAATGAGTCTTCTTAGTCCTCTTCTCTACTCTCCTCTCCTCCTCTCCTCTGGTTGAATGAGTCTTCTTAGTCCTCTTTCTACTCTCCTCTGGTTGAATGAGTCTTCTAGTCCTCTTCTCTTACTCTTTCTACTCTCCTCTGGTTGAATGAGTCTTCTTAGTCCTCTTCTCTACTCTCCTCTCCTCTCCTCTGGTTGAATGAGTCTTCTTAGTCCTCTTCTCTACTCTCCTCTGGTTGAATGAGTCTTCTTAGTCCTCTTCTCTACTCTCCTCTGGTTGAATGAGTCTTCTTAGTCCTCTTCTCTACTCTCCTCTCCTCTCCTCTGGTTGAATGAGTCTGCTTAGTCCTCTCTCTCTCCTCTCCTCTGGTTGAATGAGTCTTCCTAGTCCTCTCTCTACTCTCCTCTGGTTGAATGAGTCTTCTTAGTCTCTCCTCTCTGGTTGAATGAGTCTTCTTAGTCCTCTCCTCTCCTCTGGTTGAATGAGTCTTCTTAGTCCTCTCCTCTCCTCTGGTTGAATGAGTCTTCTTAGTCCTCTCCTCTCCTCTGGTTGAATGAGTCTTCTTAGTCCTCTTCTCCTCTGGTTGAATGAGTCTTCTTAGTCCTCTCTTCTCTCCTCTGGTTGAATGAGTCTTCTTATTCCTCTCCTCTCCTCTGGTTGAATGAGTCTTCTTAGTCCTCTCCCTCTCCTCTGGTTGAATGAGTCTTCTTAGTCCTCTCTCCTCTCCTCTGGTTGAATGAGTCTTTTAGTCCTCTCCTCTCCTCTGGTTGAATGAGTCTTCTTAGTCCTCTCTCTCTCCTCTGGTTGAATGAGTCTTCTTAGTCCTCTCCTCTGGTTGAATGAGTCTTCTTAGTCCTCTCCTCTCCTCTGGTTGAATGAGTCTTCTTAGTCCTCTCTCCTCTCCTCTGGCTGAATGAGTCTTCTTATTCCTCCTCTCCTCTGGTTGAATGAGTCTTCTTAGTCCTCTCTCTCCTCTCCTCTGGTTGAATGAGTCTTCTTAGTCCTCTCCTCTCCTCTGGTTGAATGAGTCTTCTTAGTCCTCTTCTCTCTCCTCTGGTTGAATGAGTCTTCTTAGTCCTCTCCTCTGGTTGAATGAGTCTTCTTAGTCCTCTCCTCTCCTCTGGTTGAATGAGTCTTCTTAGTCCTCTCCCTCTCCTCTGGTTGAATGAGTCTTCTTAGTCCTCTCTCCTCTCCTCTGGTTGAATTAGTCTTCTTATTCCTCTCCTCTCCTCTGGTTGAATGAGTCTCTTAGTCCTCTCCTCTCCTCTCCTCTGGTTGAATGAGTCTTCTTAGTCCTCTCCTCTCCTCTGGTTGAATGAGTCTTCTTAGTCCTCTTCTTTCCTCTGGTTGAATGAGTCTTCTTATCCTCTCCTCTCCTCTCCTCTCCTCTGGTTGAATGAGTCTTCTTAGTTCTCTCCTCTCCTCTGGTTGAATGAGTCTTCTTAGTCCTCTCCTCTCCCTCTGGTTGAATGAGTCTTCTTAGTCATCTCCTCTACTCTGGTTGAATGAGTCTTCTTAGTCCTCTTCTCTCCTCTGGTTGAATGAGTCTTCTTAGTCCTCTCCTCTCCTCTCCTCTGGTTGAATGAGTCTTCTTAGTCCCTCCTCTCCTCTGGTTGAATGAGTCTTCTTAGTCCTCTCCTCTGGTTGAATGAGTCTTCTTAGTCCTCTCCTCTCCTCTGGCTGAATGAGTCTTCTTAGTCCTCTCCCTTCCTCTGGTTGAATGAGTCTTCTTAGTCCTCTCCTCTCCTCTGGTTGAATGAGTCTTATTAGTCCTCTTCTCCTCTCCTCTGGTTGAATGAGTCTTCTTAGTCCTCTCTCTCCTCTGGTTGAATGAGTCTTCTTAGTCCTCTCCTCTGGTTGAATGAGTCTTCTTAGTCCTCTCCTCTGGTTGAATGAGTCTTCTTAGTCCTCTCCTCTCCTCTGGTTGAATGAGTCTTCTTTAGTCCTCTCCTCTCCTCTGGTTGAATGAGTCTTCTTAGTCCTCTCCTCTGGTTGAATGAGTCTTCTTAGTCCTCTCCTCTCCTCTGGTTGAATGAGTTCCTCTTAGTCCTCTTCTCTCCTCTTCTCTGGTTGAATGAGTCTTCTTAGTCCTCTTCTCTCTCCTCTGGTTGAATGAGTCTTCTTAGTCCTCTTCTTAGTCCTCTCCTCCTCTGGTTTAATGAGTCTTCTTAGTCCTCTTCTCTCCTCTTCTCTGGTTGAATGAGTCTTCTTAGTCCTCTTCTCTCCTCTCCTCTGGTTGAATGAGTCTTCTTCTCTCTCCTCTTCTCTGGTTAAATGAGTTCGAGATAGAGGCAGTGTTGTGGGTAATGCGTTATAAAGTACTCAAATGACTTATTTTGCTGTAATAAGTTTTTCAATTTAAGTAAACAGATACTTTTTCAAATAAGGAAATTGTAAGAAAGTAACTTTTTTTTAAAATTTTTCTGCCAAATACAAATTCACACTTCCTGTTTCTTCAAAAACGTTGTGGCAGGAAGCTAGCTAGCAAGATAACAGAGCCAACAGGCCTTTATATCGTGGAAGTATTCACATTATTTAGAATTGATGTAAGAAAAAAAGGAAAACATAATAATAAAATGCAAACTGAGCCTCAAAAGCAAACGCTTGTCAACTGAGAAGACCTCAAACATCAAGAAGCACCTTCAAGCCGAGCACATCTCCACAAGCCCGGTGGAGGAAGACCAACGCCAGCCAACTCAAACATCAAGAAGCACCTTCAAGCCGGCACATCTCCACAAGCCCGGTGGAGGAAGACCAACGCCAGCCAACCATCACTGATCCCGAGGATTTTTATTTTTCCTTCATTTAACTAGGCAAGTCAGTTAAGAACAAATTCTTATTTTCAATGACGGCCTAGGAACAATGGGTTAACTGCCTTGTTCAGGGGCAGAACGACAGATTTGTACCTTGTCAGATTGGGGTTTGAACTTGAACGCCTCCACTTTGAATATCCCTCGAGTTCTTAAGTAGACAAGCCATTCTAAGGCGGTACCTCTACTGGGCATGACAACGACCAAGGCATTTCAGAGCGTTTTCTGTTTTTTTGGTAACGGCAAAAGTAATGTAACGACTGACTAGTTACTTTCAAAAAATAACACTGTAATGTAACAAGTTACTTCCACAGTAACAATGTAATGTAACAAGTTACTTCCCACAGTAACACTGTAATGTAACAAGTTACTTCCCACAGTAACACTGTAATGTAACAAGTTACTTCCCACAGTAACACGGTAATGTAACAAGTTACTTTTAATGGCAGCACCTGACGAAAGGACTGTCAAAAGTAACTTACCCCAAAAACTGGCCAGGTGTCAGGGTCAAGGATCTGGGATACTAACCTCTGGTTCCATGGGTTTGACGTGAAGCTCAAAGGGAACACTCCGGTCCGGGTTTCCAATGCACCCCTCCACCACCTCCTGCTCTGTTACCATGACTACGCCCCCCTCAGAGAACGTCAGGTCGCCTGCCTCCGGCCTCAGGTGAACAGGGCCACAAACTCTGGATTGACAGAACACAGCTTGGTGAGAAACAACAGATCTTCTAATAGTCAACAGCAACCTTACCGGAGTGCGCCTAAAATGAAACACTATTCCCTATATAGTGCACTACTTTTGACCAGAGCATTTGGGACACACTCTGGCTGAAAGTGAATGAGGGATAAAGAGACACACTCACCTTCTAGCTTGCTGGAATCTGGGCTCTCCAACTCATCAACAGCGGTGTATAGAGGTCTGTAGACAACACATACACTCTCAGTGTAGTATATCGACAACACTCTCAGTGTAGTATATAGACAACACTCTCAGTGTAGTATATAGACACACTCTCAGTGTAGTATATAGACACTCTCAGTGTAGTATATAGACACACTCAGTGTAGTATATAGACAACACTCTCAGTGTAGTATATAGACAACACTCTCAGTGTGGTATATAGACAACACTCTCAGTGTAGTATATAGACAACACTCAGTGTAGTATATAGACAACACTCTCAGTGTGGTATATAGACAACACTCAGTGTGGTATATAGACAACACTCTCAGTGTAGTATATAGACAACACTCTCAGTGTAGTATATAGATGTAGTCAACACAGACACACTCTTAGTGTACATGCAAACTATATGTATGCTTTCTTGTGCATGTTTGTAATTTGTGCCTATATAAGTGTGTGCGTGTGTGTTTATCATTACTCTGTGTGTGTGTCATTTTCCTGGCAGGAGTCTTTGATGGGGGTGACGCTGGGGGCGGGGATCCGTCCTGCCTCTGCAATCTCTCTGTCAGGAAGTCTGGGTAACAGGAAGTTGGGACAGATTAAGACACACATGCATAGAGATAGAGGACTCTAGATGGATAGAACCCATTTTAGGACATGCCCATTGAAGGCTTCCACCATTTTAAAGTAGTCAACTGGGTGGGAATTCCTATGGGACGGGCACTATCAGCCAATTATCAGAGCATTGGCTGCTTCTTCAAATTGGGTTAGCTGGTTTTGTAAACGGCTTTAAGATATATCACTGCCACCATCTCGTGGCCACAACAGATGAATGACCCATGATTTGGTTCAGGACCCCAGGTGGAGGTTAATCACCTGTATAAGTTTAACACTTCCAACACAAAAGACAAAGAAAATTAACAAATGGAGATAGCCTCAATGTTGCTGTCCACAAACGCCAATATGATGCAGACTTGTATCTATCTCTATAGGAGATGAGACCTATAGAATACATGAGACAGGCTGAGTCCCGGATGGCACCCTAATGTGGAACCCAATGGGCCATGGTCAAGAGTAGTGCACTAAATAGGGAATAGGCTGCCATTTGGGACTAACATATTGTTGTGATGGATCCATTCTCTTACCCAGGGCTGGGTGTTGGACAGGAAGGGGGCAGTAGGTCAGAGGCAAGGGGTGGTGCATCTCTCAGCATAGCTCTGGGGGAACCAGCCCCTGTTCCCACGGTAACTACCACACAGCCAACCAGGCTCCCCACCATCTCATCATCTACCTGCATCATGGGAAACAGAGTTGAAGTGGTGTCAGTGGGAGTCCACTTTAACACGTGTGTGTTCAGGTGTGTGTGTCTGTGTGTACCTCTATGAAACAGTCAGCGTCCAGGCTGAGCCTCGTCAGCGTTGCGTGCGGTGAAGGGGTACAGGGCTCTGCAGGAGTTCAGGGTTAATAAACTCTCTGCATTCAGCACAGGATGCTGGCGGCCTCCTCTCTCCTGCGGCTCAATTTGCCTCCTCCTCTCCTCCTCCTCCTCTCTCCTCTCTCCCTCCAGCTTGGCTTGTCTGATGAGAGGACACACACAGACACCGTGTACACTGAGCATCAGTGGAATCTCCTCAGAAGGGGACGGGGAGGATTCCTCAGCGAAAACATGAGGAATGGTGCAGCTAGCTTCCGGGTTCATCGGGCGGTTGTTAAGAAGCGCGGCGGGTCATGTTTCGGGGGACACATGACTTGACCTTCGCCTCTCCAGAGGCCCGTTGGGGAGTTGCAGGGATGAGACAAGATCGTAATTAATCACAAAATAGGGGAGAAATAGGGGAGAAAAAGGGGAGAAATAGGGGAGAAAAAGGGGAGAAAAAGGGGAGAAAAAGGGGAGAAATAGGGGAGAAAAAGGGGAGAAATAGGGGAGAAAAAAGGGAGAAATAGGGGAGGAAAAAAGGGGAGAAAAAGGGGAGAAATAGGGGAGAAAAAGGGGAGAAATAGGGGAGAAAAAAGGGAGAAATAGGGGAGAAATAGGGGAGAAAAAGGGGAGAAATAGGGGAGAAAAAGGGGAGAAATAGGGGAGAAATAGGGGAGAAAAAGGGGAGAAAAAGGGGAGAAATAGGGGAGAAAAAGGGGAGAAATAGGGGAGAAATAGGGGAGAAAAAAGGGAGAAATAGGGGAGGAAAAAAGGGGAGAAAAAGGGGAGAAATAGGGGAGAAAAAAGGGAGAAATAGGGGAGAAATAGGGGAGAAATAGGGGAGAAAAAGGGGAGAAATAGGGGAGAAAAAGGGGAGAAATAGGGGAGAAATAGGGGAGAAAAAAGGGAGAAATAGGGGAGAAATAGGGGAGAAATAGGGGAGAAAAAGGGGAGAAAAAGGGGAGAAATAGGGGAGAAATAGGGGAGAAAAAGGGGAGAAAAAGGGAGAAATAGGGGAGAAAAAGGGAGAAATAGGGGAGAAAAAGGAGGTAAAAAGGGGAGAAATAGGGGAGAAATAGGGGAGAAATAGGGGAGAAAAAGGGGAGAAATAGGGGGAGAAAAAGGAGGTAAAAAAGGGGAGAAATAGGGGAGAAAAAGGGGAGAAATAGGGGAGAAAAAGGGGAGAAAAAGGGGAGAAATAGGGGAGAAAAAGGGGAGAAATAGGGGAGAAAAAGGGGAGAAATAGGGGAGAAATAGGGGAGAAATAGGGGAGAAAAACGGGAGAAATAGGGGAGAAAAAGGAGGTAAAAAAGGGGAGAAATAGGGGAGAAATAGGGGAGAAAAAGGGGAGAAATAGGGAGAGAAAAAGGGAGAAATAGGGGAGGAAAAAAAGGGGAGAAATAGGGGAGAAATAGGGGAGAAAAAGGGGAGAAATAGGGGAGAAAAAAGGGAGAAATAGGGGAGAAATAGGGGAGAAATAGGGGAGAAAAAGGGAGGAAATAGGGGAGAAAAAGGGAGAAATAGGGGAGAAATAGGGGAGAAAAAGGGGAGAAAAAGGGGAGAAATAGGGGAGAAAAAGGGGAGAAATAGGGGAGAAATAGGGGAGAAAAAGGAGGTAAAAAGGGGAGAAATAGGGGAGAAATAGGGGAGAAATAGGGGAGAAAAAGGGGAGAAATAGGGGAGAAAAAGGAGGTAGAAAAGGGGAGAAATAGGGGAGAAAAAGGGGAGAAATAGGGGAGAAAAAGGGGAGAAAAAGGGGAGAAAAGGGGAGAAAAATGGGAGAAATAAGGGAGAAAAAGGGGAGAAATAGGGGAGAAATAGGGAAGAAATAGGGGAGAAAAA
>NW_027010402.1:0-32216 GCF_036934945.1 Oncorhynchus masou masou
TATCCTCTATTGTGGGCTGATTCAGACCTTATCGCCTCTTTATTGTCAACTGGACTAGAATGAGGAAGGGGAGGAGTCAGTTAGGATGGAGACATGCCCTCTATTAGATCATATTATAACACCTTCACAACACGCCTGGTGTCCCCAGTTAGTCACAACACGCCTGGTGTCCCCAATTAGTCATAACACACCTGGTGTCCCCAATTAGTCATAACACACCTGGTGTACCCAATTAGTCATAACACACCTGGTGTCCCCAGTTAGTCATAACACACCTGGTGTCCCCAGTTAGTCATAACACACCTGGTGTCCCCATTTAGTCATAACACACCTGGTGTCCCCAGTTAGTCATAACACACCTGGTGTCCCCAGTTAGTCACAACACACCTGGTGTCCCCATTTAGTCATAACACACCTGGTGTCCCCAGTTAGTCATAACACGCCTGGTGTCCCCAATTAGTCATAACACGCCTGGTGTCCCCAGTTAGTCATAACACACCTGGTGTCCCCAGTTAGTCACAACAGGTGAAGAGGGCAAGACAGCGCCTACTCCCCTCAGGATACTGAAAAGATTTGGCATGGGTCCTGAGATCCTCAAAAGTTAGTACAGCTGCACCATCAAGAGCATTCTGACTGGTTGCATCACTGCCTGGTATGGCAACTGCTCGGCCTCCTACCGCAAGGCAATACAGAGGGTAATGCGTATGGCCCAAGCTTCCGCAATCCAGGACCTCTATACCAGGCGGTGTCAGAGGAAGGCCCTAAAAATTGTCAAAGACTCCCTAGTCATAGACTGTTCTCTCTGCTACCACACAGCAAGCGATACCGGAGCACCAAGTATAGGTCCAAAAAGCTTCTTAACAGCTTCTACCCCCAATCCATAAGACTCTTGGAACAGCTAATCAAATGGCTGCCCAGACTATTTGCATTACCCCCCCCTCCCTCTTTTACACTGCTGCTACTCTCTATTTATTATATATGCATAGTCACTATAACTCTACCTACATGTACATATTACCTCGACGAACCGGTGCCCCCGCACATTGACTCTGTACCGGTACCCCCTGTATATAGCCTCCACATTGACTCCGTACCGGTACCCCCTGTATATAACCTCCACATTGACTCTGTACCGGCACCCCCTGTATATAACCTCCACATTGACTCGGTACCCCCTGTATATAGCCTCCATATTGACTCGGTACCGGTACCCCTGTATATCAAATTTATTTATATAGCCCTTCGTACATCAGCTGATATCTCAAAGTGCTGTACAGAAACCCAGCCTAAAACCCCAAACAGCAAGCAATGCAGGTGTAGATGCACGGTGGGTAGGAAAAACTCCCTAGAAAGGCCAAAACCTAGGAAGAAACCTAGAGAGGAACCAGGCTATGTGGGGTGGCCAGTCCTCTTCTGGCTGTGCCGGGTAGAGATTATAACAGAACATGGCCAAGATGTTCAAATGTTCATAAATGACCAGCATGGTCGAATAATAATAAGGTAGAACAGTTGAAACTGGAGCAGCAGCACGGCCAGGTGGACTGGGGACAGCAAGGAGTCATCATGTCAAGTAGTCCTGGGGCATGGTCCTAGGGCTCAGGTCCTCCTCCGAGAGAAGGAGAGAATTAGAGAACGCACACTTAGATTCACACAGGACACCGAATTGGACAGGAGAAGTACTCCAGATATAACAAACTGACCCCAGCCCCCCGACACATAAACTACTGCAGCATAAATATATATATATATACAGCCTCCACGTTGACTCTGTACCGGTACCCCCTGTATATAGCCTCCACATTGACTCCGTACCGGTACCCCCTGTATATAGCCTCCACAGACTCTGTACCGGCACCCCCTGTATATAACCTCCACATTGACTCTGTGCTGGTACCCCCTGTATATAGCCTCCACATTGACTCTGTACCCCCCTGTATATAGCCTCCACATTAACTCTGTACTGGTACCCCCTGTATATAGCCTCCACATTGACTCTGTACCCCCCTGTATATAGCCTCCACATTGACTCTGTACCGGTACCCACTGTATATAGCCTCCACATTGACTCTGTACCCCCCTGTATGTAGCCTCCACATTGACTCTGTACCCCCCTGTATATAGCCTCCACATTAACTCTGTACTGGTACCCCTGTATATAGCCTCCACATTAACTCTGTGCTGGTACCCCCTGTATATAGCCTCCACATTAACTCTGTGCTGGTACCCCTGTATATAGCCTCCACATTAACTCTGTACTGGTACCCCTGTATATAGCCTCCACATTAACTCTCTACTGGTACCCCTGTATATAGCCTCCACATTGACTCAGTACCCCCTGTATATAGCCTCCACATTAACTCTGTACCGGTACCCCCTGTATATAGCCTCCACATTGACTCTGTACCCCTGTATATAGCCTCCACATTAACTCTGTGCTGGTACCCCCTGTATATAGCCTCCACATTGACTCTGTACCCCCCTGTATATAGCCTCCACATTAACTCTGTGCTGGTACCCCCTGTATATAGCCTCCACATTAACTCTGTACTGGTACCCCCTGTATATAGCCTCCACATTGACTCTGTACTGGTACCCCCTGTATATAGCCTCCACATTAACTCTGTACTGGTACCCCCTGTATATAGCCTCCACATTAACTCTGTACTGGTACCCCCTGTATATAGCCTCCACATTGACTCTGTACCGGTACCCCCTGTATATAGCCTCCACATTGACTCTGTACCGGTACCCCCTGTATACATCCTCCACATTGACTCTGTGCTGGTACCCCCTGTATATAGCCTCCACATTAACTCTGTACTGGTACCCCCTGTATATAGCCTCCACATTGACTCTGTACCGGTACCCCCTGTATACAGCCTCCACATTGACTCTGTGCTGGTACCCCCTGTATATAGCCTCCACATTAACTCTGTACTGGTACCCCCTGTATATAGTCTCCACATTGACTCTGTACCGGTACCCCCTGTATATAACCTCCACATTGACTCTGTACCCCCTGTATATAGCCTCCACATTAACTCTGTGCTGGTACCCCCTGTATATAGCCTCCACATTAACTCTGTACCCCCTGTATATAGCCTCCACATTGACTCTGTACCGTAATACCCTCTATATAGCCTCCACATTGACTCTGTACCGTAATACCCTGTATATAGCCTCCACATTGACTCTGTACCGTAATACCCTGTATATAGCCTCCACATTGACTCTGTACCGTAATACCCTGTATATAGCCTCCACATTGACTCTGTACCGTAATACCCTGTATATAGCCTCCACATTACTCTGTACCGTAATACCCTGTATATAGCCTCCATATTGACTCTGTACCGGTATCCCCTGTATATAGCCTCCACACTGACTCTGTACCGTAATACCCTGTATATAGCCTCCACACTGACTCTGTACCGTAATACCCTGTATATAGCCTCCACACTGACTCTGTACCGTAATACCCTGTATATAGCCTCCACACTGACTCTGTACCGTAATACCCTGTATATAGCCTCCACATTGACTCTGTACCGTAATACCCTGTATATAGCATCCCCATTGACTCTGTACCGTAATACCCTGTATATAGCCTCCCCATTGACTCTGTACCGTAATACCCTGTATATAGCCTCCACATTGACTCTGTACCGTAATACCCTGTATATAGCCTCCACATTGACTCTGTACCGTAATACCCTGTATATAGCCTCCACATTGACGCTGTACCGGTATCCCCTGTATAGAGCCTCCACATTGACTCTGTACTGGTACCCCTGTATATAGCCTCCACATTGACTCTGTACCGTAATACTTGTATATAGCCTCCACATTGACTCTGTACTGTAATACCCTGTGTATAGCTCTCCGCATTGACTGTACCGTAATACCCTGTATATAGCCTCCACATTGACTCTGTACTGTCTCTGTATAGAGCCTCCACATGACTTGTACTGGTACCCCTGTATATAGCCTACATTGACTCTGTACCGTAATACCCTGTATATAGCTCTCCACATTGACTTGCAATTCGCAACACCCTGTATATAGTCTCACATTGACTCTGTACTGCACTCCCTGTATACATCCTCCACATTGACTCTGTGCTGGTACCCCCTGTATATAGCCTCCCACATTAACTCTGTACTGGTACCCCCTGTATATAGCCTCCACATTGACTCTGTACCGGTACCCCCTGTATACAGCCTCCACATTGACTCTGTGCGGTACCCCCCTGTATAGCCTCCACATTGACTCTGTACTGGTACCCCCCTGTATATAGCCTCCACATTGACTCTGTACCGGTACCCCTTGCATATAACCTCCACATTGACTCTGTACCCCCTGTATATAGCCTCCACATTAACTCTGTGCTGGTACCCCTGTATATAGCCTCCACATTAACTCTGTACCCCCCCCTGTATATAGCCTCCACATTGACTCTGTACCGTAATACCTCTATATAGCCTCCACATTGACTTGGTACCGTAATACCCTGTATATAGCCTCCACATTGACTCTGTACCGTAATAATTCTGTATATAGCCTCCACATTGACTCTGTACCGTATCACCTGTATATAGCTCTTACATTGACTTGTACCGTAATACCTCTGTATATAGCCTCCACATTACTCTGTACCGTAATACCCTGTATATAGCCTCCATATTGGGACTCTGCACGTATCCTGTATAGCCTCCCACACTGACTGTACCGTAATACCCTGTATATAGCCTCCACACTGACTCTTGTTCTCTAATACCCTGTATATAGCCTCCACACTGACTCTGTACCGTAATACCCTGTATATAGCCTCCACACTGACTCTGTACCGTAATACCCTGTATATAGCCTCCACATTGACTCTGTACCGTAATACCCTGTATATAGCATCCCCATTGACTCTGTACCGTAATACCCTGTATATAGCCTCCCCATTGACTCTGTACCGTAATACCCTGTATATAGCCTCCACATTGACTCTGTACCGTAATACCCTGTATATAGCCTCCACATTGACTCTGTACCGTAATACCCTGTATATAGCCTCCACATTGACTCTGTACCGTAATACCCTGTATATAGCCTCCACATTGACTCTGTACCGTAATACCCTGTATATAGCCTCCACATTGACTCTGTACCGTAATACCCTGTATATAGCCTCCACATTGACTCTGTACCGTAATACCCTGTATATAGCCTCCACATTGACGCTGTACCGGTATCCCCTGTATAGAGCCTCCACATTGACTCTGTACTGGTACCCCCTGTATATAGCCTCCACATTGACTCTGTACCGTAATACCCTGTATATAGCCTCCACATTGACTCTGTACCGTAATACCCTGTATATAGCCTCCACATTGACTCTGTACCGTAATACCCTGTATATAGCCTCCACATTGACTCTGTACCGGTATCCCCTGTATAGAGCCTCCACATTGACTCTGTACTGGTACCCCCTGTATATAGCCTCCACATTGACTCTGTACCGTAATACCCTGTATATAGCCTCCACATTGACTCTGTACCGTAACACCCTGTATATAGTCTCCATATTGACTCTGTACCGTAATACCCTGTATATAGTCTCCACATTGACTCTTTACCGTAATACCCTGTATATAGCCTCCACATTGACTCTGTACCGGTATCCCCTGTATAGAGCCTCCACATTGACTCTGTACTGGTACCCCCTGTATATAGCCTCCACATTGACTCTGTACCGTAATACCCTGTATATAGCCTCCACATTGACTCTGTACCGTAATACCCTGTATATAGCCTCCACATTGACTCTGTACCGTAACACCCTGTATATAGCCTCCACATTGACTCTGTACCGGTATCCCCTGTATAGAGCCTCCACATTGACTCTGTACCGGTACCCCTGTATATAGCCTCCACATTGACTCTGTACCGTAACACCCTGTATATAGCCTCCACATTGACTCTGTACCGTAACACCCTGTATATAGCCTCCATATTGACTCTGTACCGTAATACCCTGTATATAGCCTCCACATTGACTCTGTACCGTAATACCCTGTATATAGCCTCCACATTGACGCTGTACCGGTATCCCCTGTATAGAGCCTCCACATTGACTCTGTACTGGTACCCCCTGTATATAGCCTCCACATTGACTCTGTACCGTAATACCCTGTATATAGCCTCCACATTGACTCTGTACTGTAATACCCTGTGTATAGCCTCCACATTGACTCTGTACCGTAATACCCTGTATATAGCCTCCACATTGACTCTGTACCGGTATCCCCTGTATAGAGCCTCCACATTGACTCTGTACTGGTACCCCCTGTATATAGCCTCCACATTGACTCTGTACCGTAATACCCTGTATATAGCCTCCACATTGACTCTGTACCGTAACACCCTGTATATAGTCTTCACATTGACTCTGTACCGGTACCCCTGTATACATCCTCCACATTGACTCTGTGCTGGTACCCCTGTATATAGCCTCCACATTAACTCTGTACTGGTACCCCTGTATATAGCCTCCACATTGACTCTGTACCGGTACCCCCTGTATACAGCCTCCACATTGACTCTGTGCTGGTACCCCCTGTATATAGCCTCCACATTAACTCTGTACTGGTACCCCCTGTATATAGCCTCCACATTGACTCTGTACCGGTACCCCCTGTATATAACCTCCACATTGACTCTGTACCCCCTGTATATAGCCTCCACATTAACTCTGTGCTGGTACCCCTGTATATAGCCTCCACATTAACTCTGTACCCCCTGTATATAGCCTCCACATTGACTCTGTACCGTAATACCCTCTATATAGCCTCCACATTGACTCTGTACCGTAATACCCTGTATATAGCCTCCACATTGACTCTGTACCGTAATACCCTGTATATAGCCTCCACATTGACTCTGTACCGTAATACCCTGTATATAGCCTCCACATTGACTCTGTACCGTAATACCCTGTATATAGCCTCCACATTACTCTGTACCGTAATACCCTGTATATAGCCTCCATATTGACTCTGTACCGGTATCCCCTGTATATAGCCTCCACACTGACTCTGTACCGTAATACCCTGTATATAGCCTCCACACTGACTCTGTACCGTAATACCCTGTATATAGCCTCCACACTGACTCTGTACCGTAATACCCTGTATATAGCCTCCACACTGACTCTGTACCGTAATACCCTGTATATAGCCTCCACATTGACTCTGTACCGTAATACCCTGTATATAGCATCCCCATTGACTCTGTACCGTAATACCCTGTATATAGCCTCCCCATTGACTCTGTACCGTAATACCCTGTATATAGCCTCCACATTGACTCTGTACCGTAATACCCTGTATATAGCCTCCACATTGACTCTGTACCGTAATACCCTGTATATAGCCTCCACATTGACTCTGTACCGTAATACCCTGTATATAGCCTCCACATTGACTCTGTACCGTAATACCCTGTATATAGCCTCCACATTGACTCTGTACCGTAATACCCTGTATATAGCCTCCACATTGACTCTGTACCGTAATACCCTGTATATAGCCTCCACATTGACGCTGTACCGGTATCCCCTGTATAGAGCCTCCACATTGACTCTGTACTGGTACCCCTGTATATAGCCTCCACATTGACTCTGTACCGTAATACCCTGTATATAGCCTCCACATTGACTCTGTACCGTAATACCCTGTATATAGCCTCCACATTGACTCTGTACCGTAATACCCTGTATATAGCCTCCACATTGACTCTGTACCGGTATCCCCTGTATAGAGCCTCCACATTGACTCTGTACTGGTACCCCCTGTATATAGCCTCCACATTGACTCTGTACCGTAATACCCTGTATATAGCCTCCACATTGACTCTGTACTCGTAACACCCTGTATATAGTTCCATATTGACTCTGTACCGTAATACCCTGTATATAGTCTCCACATTGACTTCTTTACCGTAATATTCTGTATATAGCCTCCACATTGACTTCCTGTACCGTATCCCCCAGATAGAGCCTCCACATTGACTCTGTACTGGTACCCCCTGTATATAGCCCACATTGACTCTGTACCGTAATAATTTACATATAGCTCCACATTGACTCTGCAATCAATACCCTGTATATAGCCTCCACATTGACTCTGTACCGTAACACCCTGTATATATAGCTCACATTGACTTGCACCGTATCCCCTGTATAGAGCTCTCCACATTGACTCTGTACCGGTACCCTGTATATAGCCTCCACATTGACTCTGTACCGTAAACACCCTGTATATAGCCTCCACATTGACTCTGTACCGTAACACCCTGTATATAGCCTCCACATTGACTCTGTACCGTAATACCCTGTATATAGCCTCAGGCCTTACAGCTGCTGTATTCAGTGCATGCGACTGATACAATTTGATTTGAGATGTGTTAACCTTGGCAGTCATGCATTTGTTCCTTTGGCACATAGAAGACGAGGCGGTGATTCACATTAATGTTGATATCATTTGTGTCCCACTAGGCCATTATTAAAGATCTTTAATTAAAAGAATTTAGTATACTTTAGATCCATTTGCCTGGCTCTCAGTCACACACACACACACACACACACACACACACACACACACACACACACACACACACACACACACACACACACACACACACACACACACACACACACACACACACACACACACACACACACACTCACTCTCACTCTCACTCTTACTTCCCATGACAACCAAGCATGTCTATAAAAAGGTCTGTAAAGGTCACCACTACTTCCTAAAGGTAAAATATGGAAGGACTGCTGGGTCCTCATGTAGACTACAGCAGAACAGTCTTTGAAGGTCAGCTGACCAGAGTCTCACCTGGTCTCAGATCTAGTTTGTACTGTCTTACCAACTCCCTATGGTTGCTGTTGCTGCCAATGACAATAGGACTTGGCAAGACAGCACAAACATGTCTGGGATCAGGGCTAGACTCTGGGTCAGCTGACCTTTAAAGATATCATAATAACATGTATGACCACATTATGATCCTCCGTAGGAAGTTACTTTAATTACACACTCATGACAACCAAACAAGGAGCTCTGGTTCCTTTCTGAGGAGCAAGGTGAGATGGCGTGACAACAGTAGGTAAAGGAACATCAAAACCAACAGGGATCAGACTAGTTGTAACCAGATCAGACTAGTTGTAACCAGATCAGACTAGTTGTAACCAGATCAGACTATTGCACCTGATGAGACTAGATTGTAACCTGATGAGACTAGTTGTAACCAGATCAGACTAGTTGTAACCAGATCAGACTAGTTGTAACAGATCAGACTAGTTGTAACCAGATCAGACTAGTTGTAACCTGATGAGACTAGCTGTAACCTGATGAGACTAGTTGTAACCAGATCGACTAGTTGTAACCTGATGAGACTAGTTGTAACCTGATGAGACTAGTTGTAACCAGATCAGACTAGTTGTAAATAGATGAGACTAGTATAGTCATAACTAGTTTGATCTGGTTACAACTAGTCTCATCTATTACAGAGGAGCAAGGTGAGCAACAAATGGCCTGAAAACGAGACAATGACCCTAGTGGAGGTGAGACAGTGAACCACCTTCCAGGAGACAGAATGACACAGTGAATAACCTTCCAGGAGACAGAATGACACAGTGAATAACCTTCCAGGAGACAGAATGACACAGTGAATAACCTTCCAGGAGACAGAATGACACAGTGAATAACCTTCAGGAGACAGAATGACACAGTGAATAACCTTCCAGGAGACAGGATGACACAGTGAATAACCTTCAGGAGACAAGATGACACAGTGAATAACCTTCCAGGAGACAGAATGACACAGTGAATAACCTTCCAGGAGACAATGACACAGTGAATAACCTTCCAGGAGACAATGACACAGTGAAGAACCTTCCAGGATACAGAATGACAGTGAATAACCTTCCAGGAGACAGAATGACACAGTGAATAACCTTCAGGGAGACAATGACACAGTGAAGAACCTTCCAGGAGACAGAATGACACAGTGAATAACCTTCCAGGAGACAGAATGACACAGTGAATAACCTTCCAGGAGACAGAATGACACAGTGAATAACCTTCCAGGATACAGAATGACACAGTGAATAACCTTCCAGGATACAGAATGACACAGTGAATAACCTTCCAGGAGACAATGACACAGTGAATAACCTTCCAGGAGACAGGATGACACAGTGAATAACCTTCCAGGAGACAATGACACAGTGAATAACCTTCCAGGAGACAGGATGACACAGTGAATAACCTTCCAGGAGACAGAATGACACAGCGAAAACCTTCCAGGAGACAAGATGACACAGTGAATAACCTTCCAGGAGACAGAATGACACAGTGAAGAACCTTCCAGGAGACAGAATGACACAGTGAATAACCTTCAGGAGACAGAATGACACAGTGAAAAACCTTCCAGGAGACAGAATGACACAGTGAATAACCTTCCAGGAGACAGAATGACACAGTGAATAAACTTCCAGGAGACAGAATGACACAGTGAAGAACCTTCCAGGAGACAGAATGACACAGTGAATAACCTTCCAGGAGACAAGATGACACAGTGAATAACCTTCAGGAGACAAGATGACACAGTGAATAACCTTCCAGGAGACAGAATGACACAGTGAATAACCTTCTAGGAGACAGAATGAAACAGTGAATAACCTTCCAGGAGACAGAATGACACAGTGAATAACATTCCCAGGAGACAAGATGACACAGTGAATGACCTTCCAGGAGACAAGATGACACAGTGAATAACCTTCCAGGAGACAGAATGACACAGTCAATAACCTTCCAGGAGACAGAATGACACAGTGAATAACCTTCCTGGAGACAAGATGACACAGTGACACAGTGAATAACCTTCCAGGAGACAGAATAAAACAGTGAATAACATTCCAGGAGACAAGATGACACAGTGAATGACCTTCCAGGGAGACAGAATGACACAGTGAATAACCTTCCAGGAGACAAGATGACACAGTGAATAACCTTCCAGGAGACAGAATGACACAGTCAATAACCTTCCAGGAGACAGAATGACACAGCGAAAACCTTCCAGGAGACAGAATGACACAGTGAATAACCTTCCAGGAGAGAATGACACAGCGAATAACCTTCCAGGAGACAGAATGACACAGTGAATAACCTTCCTGGAGACAGAATGACACAGTGAATAACCTTCCAGGAGACAGAATGACACAGTGAATAACCTTCCAGGAGACAGAATGACACAGTGAATAACCTTCCAGGAGACAATGACACAGTGAATAACCTTCCCAGGAGACAGAATGACACAGTGACACCCAGTGAATAACCTTCAGGATACAGAATGACACAGTGAATAACCTTCCAGGAGACAGAATGACACAGTGAAGAACCTTCAGGAGACAGAATGACACAGTGAATAACCTTCCAGGAGACAAGATGACACAGTGAATAACCTTCCAGGAGACAAGATGACACAGTGAATAACCTTCCAGGAGACAGAATGACACAGTGAATAACCTTCCAGGAGACAGAATGACACAGTGAATAACCTTCCAGGAGACAAGAATGACACAGTGAATAACCTTCAGGATACAGAATGACACAGTGAATAACCTTCCAGGAGACAGAATGACACAGTGAAGAACCTTCCAGGAGACAGAATGACACAGTGAATAACCTTCCAGGAGACAAGATGACACAGTGAATAACCTTCCAGGAGACAAGATGACACAGTGAATAACCTTCCAGGAGACAGAATGACACAGTGAATAACCTTCCAGGAGACAGAATGACACAGTGAATAACCTTCCAGGAGACAGAATGACACAGTGAAAAACCTTCCAGGAGACAGAATGACACAGTGAATAACCTTCAGAGGACAGAATGACACAGTGAATAACCTTCCAGGAGACAGAATGACACAGTGAATAACCTTCCAGGATACAGAACGACACAGTGAATAACCTTCCAGGAGACAAGATGACACAGTTACAAGACACAGTGAATAACCTTCCAGGAGACAAGATGACACAGTGAATAACCTTCCAGGAGACAGAATGACACAGTGAAGAACCTTCCAGGAGACAGAATGACACAGTGAATAACCTTCCAGGAGACAGAATGACACAGTGAATAACCTTCCAGGAGACAGAATGACACAGTGAATAACCTTCCAGGAGACAGAATGACACAGTGAATAACCTTCCAGGAGACAGAATGACACAGTGAATAACCTTCCAGGAGACAGGATGACACAGTTACACAAGATGACACAGTGAATAACCTTCCAGGAGACAAGATGACACAGTGAATAACCTTCCAGGAGACAGAATGACACAGTGAAAAACCTTCCAGGAGACAGAATGACACAGTGAATAACCTTCCAGGAGACAGAATGACACAGTGAATAACCTTCCAGGAGACAGAATGACACAGTGAATAACCTTCCAGGATACAGAATGACACAGTGAATAACCTTCCAGGAGACAAGATGACACAGTGATGACACAGTGAATAACCTTCCAGGAGACAAGATGACACAGTGAATAACCTTCCAGGAGACAAGAATGACACAGTGAATAACCTTCCAGGAGACAGGATGATGATGACACAGTGAATAACCTTCCAGGAGACAAGATGACACAGTGAATAACCTTCCAGGAGACAGAATGACACAGTGAAAAACCTTCCAGGAGACAGAATGACACAGTGAATAACCTTCCAGGAGACAGAATGACACAGTGAATAACCTTCCAGGATACAGAACGACACAGTGAATAACCTTCAGGAGACAAGATGACACAGTTACACAAGATGACACAGTGAATAACCTTCCAGGAGACAAGATGACACAGTGAATAACCTTCCAGGAGACAGAATGACACAGTGAATAACCTTCCAGGAGACAGAATGACACAGTGAATAACCTTCCAGGAGACAGAATAACACAGTCAATAACCTTCCAGGAGACAGAATGACACAGTGAATAACCTTCCAGGAGACAGAATAACACAGTGAATAACCTTCCAGGAGACAAGAATGACACAGTGAATAACCTTCCAGGAGACAGAATGACACAGTGAATAACCTTCCAGGAGACAGAATGACACAGTGAATAACCTTCCAGGAGACAGAATGACACAGTGAATAACCTTCCAGGAGACAGAAATGACACAGTGAATAACCTTCCAGAGACAAGATGACACAGTGAATAACCTTCCAGGAGACAGAATGAAACAGTGAATAACCTTCCAGGAGACAGAATGACACAGTGAATAAATCCTTCCAGGAGACAGAATGACACAGTGAATAACCTTCCAGGATACAGAACGACACAGTGAATAACCTTCCAGGAGACAGAACGACACAGTGAATAACCTTCCAGGAGACAGAATGACACAGTGAATAACCTTCACATACTAATTTTGCAGGAGAGTAAAGATGAGTCAAGTCATTTCATAGAACAGGACAGTCTGGACATGTCAGCTGTACACTGAAGCTTCACATAAACACTATATGTCCAAGGAAGGAACACCATGTCCTTATTGAGCATGTGTAATGAGGAAGCACTCCTGTTTTCTTAATAAGCTAATTGTTAGGAGATTGAAATGCCCGTAGCAAGACTGAGTCAATAGGAGGAGTGGTGTGTATCAGAAACCATTTCGACAGGCACAGGTTACTGCAAGGGAGAGTAACGACACCAGGGTTCAACATCCACACTAATGAGAGGGGAAATCAAAACAATACAACACTTGTCATTTAAAAAAAACATACAACAATCTTATCAAATGGATTTTAATCAGATAATTCAACATAATGTTTTACAAATGTTAAGGACTTGAAAAGGGGCTGGTCCAAACAAAAACATCCCAAATAAAGATCCATACCTTTTTTATACAAAAATGATTTACAAAACAAATCCCTTCGGCTACAAACAACAACATTCAAACCTGCAGCATTCAGAATCCAGTTTTTAATAGAGAGATAAAAATAAGCTTTTACAAACAAATTTGGTCAGAAAAATTACATTTAAATAAACAAATTGCACTTTGTACATTCATAAAAGCTGACAATGTTTAGCCGTTTTGACAGTGTCAATAGAGCTTGGATGTCAGCAGTCCACACAGAACAGCGGGGGAATGGCACCCTATTTCCTATATAGTGCACTACTTTGACCAGGGCCCATTGGTAGTAGTGCACTATATAGGGAATAGGGTTCCATTTGGAACACACACAGGAGGAAACATTTCATTATGAAATAAATCTCCTCCTTTTAAAACAGTGAAAAAGCAAGACGACCCCCCTTCCCTATCACCCCCCTTCCCTATCACCCCCCTTCCCTATCACCCCCCCTTTCCCTATCACCCTTCCCTATCACCCTTCCCTATCACCCCCCTTCCCTATCACCCTCCCCCTTCCCTATCACCCCCCTTCCCTATCACCCCTCTACCTCACCTTAAAAACACCAGACTATATACACATTTTAAATAGTTTTCTCTTTTCGCTAAGTTTGGAATCAATTCCATTTTTAATTCAGTCACTTCAGCAAGTGATTTCAAATTCAAATTCACAAACAGAAATAAAAATCCTCATGAATTGAATTTCCACTAAATTGACCCCAACCCTGTTTTTCACCCAGTTAGGACTAATCCTCATTTACATTTAAATGGAATTTCCACTTCGTCATGCATTGATATCAATGGGAGACCAAGTGAAAATTTGATGTAAGTGGACATTAGGATCCGCCCCCATCAGACCTGGGTTACAAATACTTTAAACATGAATTTACAACCTTTATCTGACCCTGATTGAGTTTGTCTGGAGCAATAAACCAATAGAAACACCACAAAACGTCAAATCCCATCCATCTGACACTCCAGGCAGACTAACAAATTATACATTTTTAAAGTATTTGAAACCCAGTTCTGCCCCCCCTCCCCCTTAGACCCGCCCCATTTCTCCTATTGGTTGTAAGGTTTGGTGTTGAAGCAGGTCCCGTCCTCGATCATGTTGAGGAACATCTTCTCGTACATCTTGTGTATGGAGGAGGTGGAGATGATCCGGTTGATCTTCTTGATGCTCCTGAGGAGCGGACGTGGTGCCCCCTGCTGCCGGAGCCTGCTCAGGCTGTGAGCCAGACCCTTTCATTGATGGATAAATAGATTAGGTTTGATTCGGACCATTTAAACAGATACATACACAGACTACATTTGTTTTAACGATCAAGGAGAACACAAAGGGATCCAGTCAGTTACTCCGTCTTCTCCATGGCAGGTGCTTTCATCAAAGGAAACCCAACACCCTTCTAATCACCACCTTCCGGAGACACCTGAAACCCCACCTCTTCAAGGAATACCTAGGATAGGATAAGTAATCCTTCTCACCCCCCCTTAATGATTTAGATGCACTATTGTAAAGTGGCTGTTCCACTGGATGTCAGAAGGTGAATTCACCAATTTGTAAGTCGCTCTGGATAAGAGCGTCTGCTAAATGACTTAAATGTAAATGTCTAATTGGATAATCTCATCTTGTTGTTGGTACGTAGAAAAGGAAACATGAGGAATGTCCACAGTCATAATTGGTCTAGATTAAGGCGTGTTAATGTGCACGGTGGTGGCGGACCAATACCTTATTAATGTCCAGGTCCGTGTTCTGGTTCTTCCAAAGGTGTAGGAGCTGCAGGAGGTACTGCTGGGAGCGGCATGAGGAGACCACGGCCCTGATGTCTTCCTCGTGAGCCCGGACCCCTGGAAGACTCTTCATCACCATCATCAGGTCGCCCAGGGTCAGGTTCTTCAAACCCGCACACCTGGACACCTTACGCTCACATTGGTTCACACCTGAGACAACAGGGTAGAGGAGGGAACTCAGGTTAAACTGATTCTACTGTAAGACACCTGGACACCTTACGCTCACAGTGGTTCACACCTGAGACAACAGGGTAGAGGAGGGAACTCAGGTTAAACTGATACTACTGTAAGAGACCTGGACACCTTACGCTCACAGTGGTTCACACCTGAGACAACAGGGTAGAGGAGGAAACTCAGGTTAAACTGATTCTACTGTAAGACACCTGGACACCTTACGCTCACAGTGGTTCACACCTGAGACAACAGGGTAGAGGAGGAAACTCAGGTTAAACTGATACTACTGTAAGACACCTGGACACCTTACGCTCACAGTGGTTCACACCTGAGACAACAGGGTAGAGGAGGGAACTCAGGTTAAACTGATACTACTGTAAGACACCTGGACACCTTACGCTCACAGTGGTTCACACCTGAGACAACAGGGTAGAGGAGGGAACTCAGGTTAAACTGATACTACTGTAAGACACCTGGACACCTTACGCTCACATTGGTTCACACCTGAGACAACAGGGTAGAGGAGGGAACTCAGGTTAAACTGATTCTACTGTAAGACACCTGGACACCTTACGCTCACAGTGGTTCACACCTGAGACAACAGGGTAGAGGAGGGAACTCAGGTTAAACTGATACTACTGTAAGACACCTGGACACCTTACGCTCACAGTGGTTCACACCTGAGACAACAGGGTAGAGGAGGGAACTCAGGTTAAACTGATACTACTGTAAGACACCTGGACACCTTACGCTCACAGTGGTTCACACCTGAGACAACAGGGTAGAGGAGGGAACTCAGGTTAAACTGATACTACTGTAAGACACCTGGACACCTTACGCTCACAGTGGTTCACACCTGAGACAACAGGGTAGAGGAGGGAACTCAGGTTAAACTGATACTACTGTAAGACACCTGGACACCTTACGCTCACAGTGGTTCACACCTGAGACAACAGGGTAGAGGAGGGAACTCAGGTTAAACTGATACTACTGTAAGACACCTGGACACCTTACGCTCACAGTGGTTCACACCTGAGACAACAGGGTAGAGGAGGGAACTCAGGTTAAACTGATACTACTGTAAGACACCTGGACACCTTACGCTCACAGTGGTTCACACCTGAGACAACAGGGTAGAGGAGGGAACTCAGGTTAAACTGATTCTACTGTAAGACACCTGGACACCTTACGCTCACAGTGGTTCACACCTGAGACAACAGGGTAGAGGAGGAAACTCAGGTTAAACTGATTCTACTGTAAGACACCTGGACACCTTACGCTCACAGTGGTTCACACCTGAGACAACAGGGTAGAGGAGGAAACTCAGGTTAAACTGATACTACTGTAAGACACCTGGACACCTTACGCTCACAGTGGAGGGAAAAGATAATGGAGAAAGGTTAGTCATGATACTACTCTTAAGACAGCTGGATTAGGGCTGCCACAATTATGGTATAACCGCGTAACCAACGGTTATGGTTGAACTATTTTGTAGAACGAACAGCTGACTGAAGACGGGATGGCTGGGAACTCGTGTGGTTGAGTCTCTGCTATAACATGGACTCTACAGTGTGATGAAACTTTGTTGCCCCAGGCTGAAACAAGCAAGGTGCTGTAGCAGACAAGTAGTAGGTTGCCTAGGCAACCCCCCCACACACACAGAGAACATTTGTATTGTCTTTGTTGTTGTTGCTATTCCAACTGTTATTACGGTGACTGCGGTCATTTGGCTGACCAATAACCATCATCTAAAATACCAGCCCTAACCTGGACACCCCTAACCTGGACACCCCTAACCTGGACAGCCCTAACCTGGACAGCCCTAACCTGGACACCCCTAACCTGGACAGCCCTAACCTGGACAGCCCTAACCTGGACACCCCTAACCTGGACACCCCTAACCTGGACAGTCCTAACCTGGACACCCCTAACCTGGACACCCCTAACCTGGACACCTTTAACCTGGACAGCCCTAACCTGGACAGCCCTGGCCTGGACAGCCCTAACCTGGACACCCTTAACCTGGACAACCCTTAACCTGGACACCCCTGACCTGGACAACCCTGACCTGGACAGCCCTGACCTGGACAGCCCTAACCTGGACACCCCTAACCTGGACACCCCTAACCTGGACACCCCTAACCTGGACAACCCTAACCTGGACACCCCTAATCTGGACACCCCTAACCTGGACACCCCTAACCTGGACACCCCTAACCTGGACAGCCCTAACCTGGACAGCCCTAACCTGGACACCTTTAACCTGGACAGCCCTAACCTGGACAGCCCTAACCTGGACAGCCCTAACCTGGACACCCCTAACCTGGAGACCTTTAACCTGGACAGCCCTAACCTGGACACCTTTAACCTGGACAGCCCTAACCTGGACAGCCCTGACCTGGCCAGCCCTGACCTGGACAGCCCTAACCTGGACACCCCTAACCTGGACAGCCCTAACCTGGACACCCCTAACCTGGACAGCCCTAACCTGGACAGCCCTAAACTGGACAGCCCTAACCTGGACACCCTTAACCTGGACAACCCTTAACCTGGACACCCCTGACCTGGACACCCCTGACCTGGACAGCCCTAACCTGGACACCCTTAACCTGGACAACCCTTAACCTGGACACCCCTGACCTGGACACCCCTGACCTGGACAGCCCTAACCTGGACACCCCTAACCTGGACAGCCCTCACCTGGACAGCCCTAACCTGGACAGCCCTAACCTGGACAGCCCTAACCTAGACAGCCCTAACCTGGACAGCCCTAACCTGGACAACCCTAACCTAGACAGCCCTAACCTGGACAGCCCTAACCTGGACACCCTTAACCTGGACAGCCCTAACCTAGACAGCCCTCACCTGGACACCCCTAACCTGGACACCCCTAACCTGGACACCTTCCGCTCACAGTGGTTCACTGGATAATAGACATGATGAGCCCAGGACATAACAGGACCCTCTCATTGGATAATAGACATGATGAGCCCAGGACATAACAGGACCCTCTCATTGGATAATAGATATGATGAGCCCAGGACATAACAGGACCCTCTCATTGGATAATAGATATGATGAGCCCAGGACATAACAGGACCCTCTCATTGGATAATAGATATGATGAGCCCAGGACATAACAGGACCCTCTCATTGGATAATAGATATGATGAGCCCAGGACATAACAGGACCCTCTCATTGGATAATAGATATGATGAGCCCAGGACATAACAGGACCCTCTCATTGGATAGAAGTCTTTAGAACTCATATGCAGCAGCCAATAGCAGAGCTCTACTAAACGGATCCTACTGACCTTGAATGATGCCGTGGAGTTTAACCTGGTCTTTGTTCTGTTCTCTCCAGAGTCTCAATAGGAGTAGTATCTGCTGCTGGGGGGAGCAGGCCTTCTTAAGCCTCTCCAGACTCTTCCTGTCCACCCTCTTCCCAGGCAGGCTCTCCAGGAGACGCTCCAGGGGGACGGAGGACAGACGGAGAGACGCCAGAGACTGGAAGATGGCCTCCTCACACAGCGACACGTCTGAGACAGTGAGGGAGAGAGAGAGAGAGAGGACACTGACGTTACATCCTGGTACTTAGGTACATGTTTTCTTTCCGATACATTGAGATCTTGATTGATTATGTGTGAAGAGACAGATGTGTTAGGTTTACTCTATTGGGACCATAATTATATAAACAGCCTTTCTGTTTCAGGTTCTATCAAATAAACATTCATTTATTCTATTGAACAGATATCAAATCACTAGATGATGAGCACCAGTTGACATGAAGACCTCAACGCCTGTGGAGAAGCACCTCAATCTCCCCCCTGATACGGCTCACTGTGATACGTCACCCAGCAGACCAGCTGTGATGGAACAAAGGTGTTCTGTGTGCATCGTTCTGCTTCTAGAACCCAATACTGTGTTTGGTCTCCTGGGAGACTAATCAGGCTCACTCTGATGTGGTGTGTGTGTGTGTGTGTGTGTGTGTGTGTGTGTGTGTGTGTGTGTGTGTGTGTGTGTAATGGAGGGTATCCAGTCATTACCAGACCAGATAATGAAAACATCACTTCCTCTCACTTCTTTGTTCCATCCCAGCGGCGACACACTCATTTCCCTCACAGCCTCTCCTCCTTCCTCCTTATGTACTTCTGGCTTCGTTCCTCAGTCTGTAGTTGACTCCTAAAGTGCACCGCATTCCCTTCATAGTGCACTACTTTTGACCAGGGCCAATAAGGCTCTGGATAAAAGTAGTGCACTATATAGGTAATAGGGTGCCATTTTGGGATGCAGGTCTGACCTACAGCAGGGCTGACTTGGTTGGGGGTTACCCTGGTGGTCAGGTGTGAGGCTACACTGACGCCATGATTGCTGTGTTTATGTCATAACCTTTGTATACCTGCAATGTGCAATGATGGAAAAGTACTGGGTAAATGGAGATGTACTGCTTTAAGTTCTCAGGATGAGAATCATCTGCACCCACTGAGAGTCACACAGCCTCAAGGCCGAGATAGTAGAGAGGAACCACAGTCTAGACCTGTTTTTCTCATCTTAGATACTTTTGTTTCTAATCCAATGCAACAATGTTATGATATGACTGACGGTAGATTGTATTAAAAGTGTTGGGTTCCTTGTTTCACCACACAGATCGTTGGCCACAGGAACTGAGGTACTCTAAAGGAATTTCTGTCTGCAATTACATTTTATTACTAAACACTTTATACCTAAGTTTCCTGTGTCATCTATCTGGAAGACTGTTGTTAAGGAAACTTACGTCACCCCATGCAAAGGACCACCTAAAATGGAGAAAATTTACAGCAGGTCAGACATACAGCAGGTCAGACTTACAGGCAGGTCTGACCTCCACAGCAGGCCTGACCTACAGCAGGTCTGACCTACAGCGAGTCAGACTTGCAGCAGGTCTGACCCTGTCTGACTGCAGGGTCAGGATTTCTACAGAAGGTCAGACCTACAGCAGGTCTGACCTACAGCAGGCCAGGGACTTACAGCAGGTCTGACTTACAGCAGGTCTGACTTACAGCAGGTCTGGACCTGCTGTGCACAGCGGGTCAGATTTGGCAGTCTGACCTACAGCAGGTCAGACTTACAGCAGGTCTGACCTACAGCAGGTCTGACTTACAGGTCAGACTTACAGCAGGTCTGACTTACAGCAGGTCTGACTTACAGCAGGTCTGACTTACAGCAGGTCTGACCTACAGCAGGTCTGGACTTACGTTAAGGTCTGACTACAGCAGGCCTGACTTAGAGTATTTTCTGAAATCTAAACCACATGATATATTTCCTCTCATTCTACATTTTACTTCAAACTATTTTCTAATTCTTGCAAACGATCTGCGGTAAATACCATAGAAATAGAACGACTTAATCATTGTAATTGTATGTGTGTCGTATCCTACGAAAACAAATCCTGAATGAATTGTTAAGGAGAGCGTCAGTCCCCAGGGGAAAGTGACAGTTCTGGGTCTTCGACTCTGAGAGTTGTTAGTCATCCTGTAGGAACTCAGTTTCATGTGAAGTTGATTCTCATGAAGTCAACTTCCCCTAATTTTGCGGCTCATTGTGATACATCACACAGCAGAAATGGTGTGATGGAAGACAGGTGTTCTGTGTGCATCGTTCAGGTTCTAGAATGAGAACTCAGTACTGTGTTCGGTCTCCTGGGAGACTCATCAGGCTCAGTCTACTGTGTTGTGGTTCTGTGGTGTGTATCTCTGTGTGTGTGTGTGTGTGTGTGTGTGTGTGTGTGTGTGTGTGTGTGTGTGTGTGTGTGTGTGTGTTCTCAGCAGCATTCTTCATGGTTTCAGCCTGAGTAAGACCAAAACTGGCGGCCTGTGAGCAAAAAAACAAACTTGTTTTTCATGGTTGGGCATAAAGACGTCTGGATGACGTCTGGAGTTACTGGAGTTAGTGGGATGACGTCTGGAGTTAGTGGGATGACGTCTGGAGTTACTGGGATGATGTCTGGAGTTAGTGGGATGATGTCTGGAGTTAGTGGGATGATGGGATGTGCCCTATGGGATGTGAGCCGCCCTATGGGATGTGAGCCGCCCTATGGGATGTGAGTCGCCCTATACAAATGTATGCAAGGTTTGAAATTATTATGTATTAGTCAAATATTATATATGTTTGGGCTTCTTGCGGTCAATTTGCAGTCTACAAATTATCTGTAATTATGTTCCGGCCCCCAGACCATCTGCTCAAGAAAAAACTGTCTGGAATTAGTGGGAGTAAGTGGGATGATGTCTGGAGTTACTGGAGTTAGTGGGATGATGTCTGGAGTTACTGGAGTTAGTGGGATGATGTCTGGAGTTACTGGAGTTAGTGGGATGATGTCTGGAGTTACTGGAGTTAGTGGGATGATGTCTGGAGTTAGTGGAGTTAGTGGGATGATGTCTGGAGTTACTGGAGTTAGTGGGATGATGTCTGGAGTTACTGGAGTTAGTGGGATGATGTCTGGAGTTAGTGGAGTTAGTGGGATGACGTCTGGAGTTACTGGAGTTAGTGGGATGATGTCTGGAGTTAGTGGAGTTAGTGGGATGACGTCTGGAGTTACTGGAGTTAGTGGGATGACGTCTGGAGTTAGTCGGATGACGTCTGGAGTTACTGGAGTTAGTGGGATGATGTCTGGAGTTACTGGAGTTAGTGGGATGATGTCTGGAGTTAGTCGGATGACGTCTGGAGTTACTGGAGTTAGTGGGATGACGTCTGGAGTTAGTGGGATGACGTCTGGAGTTACTGGTGTTAGTGGGATGACGTCTGGAGTTAGGTGGGATGACGTCTGGAGTTAGTGGGATGACGTCTGGAGTTACTGAGTTAGTGGGATGACGTCTGAGTTAGTGATGACGTCTGGAGTTACTGGTGTTAGTGGGATGACGCCTGGAGTTAGTGGGATGACGCTCTGGAGTTAGTGGGAGCGACGCCTGGAGTTACTGGTGTTAGTGGGATGACGCCTTGGGAGTTAGTGGGATGACGCCTGAGTTACTGGAGTTCGTGGATGACGCTCTCTGGAGTTACTGGAGTTAGTGGGACAGACGCCTGGAGTTACTGGAGTTAGTGGGATGACGTCTGGAGTTACTGGGATGATGTCTGGAGTTAGTGGGATGATGTCTGGAGTTAGTGGGATGATGTCTGGAGTTACTGGAGTTAGTGGGATGATGTCTGAGTTAGTGGGATGACGCCTGGAGTTACTGAGTTAGGGATGACGTCTGGAGTTACTGGAGTTAGTGGGATGATGTCTGGGGTTAGTGGGATGACGTCTGGAGTTACTGCAGTTAGTGGGATGGTGTCTGAAGTTACTGGAGTTAGTGGGATGACGTCTGGAGTTAGTGGGATGACGTCTGAAGTTACTGGAGTTAGTGGGATGATGTCTGGAGTTACTGCAGTTAGTGGGATGATGTTGACCTGCTGTTCAAGTGAATCGCTGTAGGCAGCTGTGATTAACTGGGTTTCAACCAGTGTTTACCTGCTGAGATCAAGCCTCTGTATTTTCTTGGGGATGGAAAACAGTTTCAGGTGAAGTTGCTCATTAACCTCTGTTGCACATCTGTCCCATTCAGACTCACATACTCGTACAAGTACAGGACTCAGACACTGTGGTCATTTAGTCAGTGTGAAGCTGAGCGGGTCGTCGTGCGGAGCTGTGGATTAGGGATGCTCATTCCTTTTTTAATAGACATTACGTGGTGCGTGTGCTGTGGTCATGTGTGGCTCAGGAGGTAGAGCGTGGCGTTCACAACGCCAAAGGTAGTGGGTTTGATTCCCGCTGGGTCCACCCATACAAAAAACAAAACAATGTATGACTTTAAATCGCTTTGGATAAGAGAGAGTATGGCATATATCACCATTATCCTGTATATTCTCACCAGTGTGACACTGTGTGTGGTGTTGGGAGCACTCCAGGACAGATCCTTCAGCCTTGTTCTCACACAGTGCGTTCTGGGTGGAGGTCCCTGGTCGGAGGGTCTTCAAGCCCAGCTCAGAGCAGTTCCTGTGAGGCACACACGGCTCGCTGGCAGACATCCGGCTGGAGAACAGGCCCTGCGGACACGCCTCACACGCTGTGTCTATCTCTGGTGTACCTAGGAGAGAAGAACACAAAACAAACTTCCAATTTATGACACCTGACCAAGATCATTTCTTTCTTTCTTTTTTTTGTTACAGGTGGGGGGATCATGTTTTTATCACAATCTGAGAGAAATTGCTCTTTTCACATCAAGCCTCTTTAGGTTATACATTTCCAAGTTACAAGTTGTGGTACGTCGTTCTCATCATAAAGCAGCAGTGGAAGTGTGGAGTTTCTATGGCATTGTTTAGAGAGGAGTAAACTACTAACGGTGCTGTAACGCTATCTACCACATCCTGTTTTAGAACAGAGAAGAAGTGAGAATCAGAGAGGTTCTTCATGCATCCAGTACGATGATATTTGACAGAGATGACAAGGTGACAAGGCATATTTGCGTGAAAACAGATGACATGATGACAAAGCGTGTGACAAGGCATATTTGTGTAAGTACATTAACTCATAGGTCTATATGAAATTACTAGTTATTACTACAAGTGACCAGCAGAGCATCTTCACTAGGTCATAGATCCTCAGGTTGACAAGCCATACAGTGGTCATAGATCCTCAGGTTGATAAGCCATACACTGGTCATAGATCCTCAGGTTGACAAGCCATACAGTGGTCATAGATCCTCAGGTTGACAAGCCATACAGTGGTCATAGATCCTCAGGTTGACAAGCCATACAGTGGTCATAGATCCTCCCAGGTTGACAAGCCATACAGTGGTCATAGATCCTCGGGTTGACAAGCCATACAGTGGTCATAGATCCTCAGGTTGACAAGCCATACAGTGGTCATAGATCCTCAGGTTGACAAGCCATACACTGGTCATAGATCCTCAGGTTGACAAGCCATACAGTGGTCATAGATCCTCAGGTTGACAAGCCATACACTGGTCATAGATCCTCAGGTTGATAAGCCATACAGTGGTCATGGATCCTCAGGTTGACAAGCCATACACTGGTCATAGATCCTCAGGTTGACAAGCCATACAGTGGTCATAGATCCTCAGGTTGACAAGCCATACAGTGGTCATAGATCCTCAGAAGGCCATACACTGGTCATAGATCCTCAGGTTGATAAGCCATACACTGGTCATAGATCCTCAGGTTGACAAGCCATACAGAGGTCATAGATCCTCAGGTTGACAAGCCATACAGTGGTCATAGATCCTCAAGCCATACAGAGGTCATAGATCCTCAGGTTGACAAGACATACAGTGGTCATAGATCCTCAGGTTGACAAGCCATACAGTGGTCATAGATCCTCAGGTTGACAAGCCATACAGTGGTCATAGATCCTCAGGTTGACAAGCCATACAGTGGTCATAGATCCTCAGGTTGACAAGTCATACAGTGGTCATAGATCCTCAGGTTGACAAGCCATACACTGGTCATAGATCCTCAGGTTGACAAGCCATACACTGGTCATAGATCCTCAGGTTGACAAGTCATACAGTGGTCATAGGTCCTCAGGTTGACAAGCCATACACTGGTCATAGATCCTCAGGTTGACAAGCCATACAGTGGTCATAGATCCTCAGGTTGATAAGCCATACAGTGGTCATAGATCCTCAGGTTGATAAGCCATACAGTGGTCATAGATCCTCAGAAAGCCATACAGTGGTCATAGATCTTCAGGTTGACAAGCCATACAGTGGTCATAGATCCTCAGGTTGACAAGCCATACAGTGGTCATAGATCCTCAGGTTGACAAGCCATACAGTGGTCATAGATCCTCAGGTTGACAAGCCATACAGTGGTCATAGATCCTCAGAAAGCCATACACTGGTCATAGATCCTCCAGGTTGACAAGCCATACAGTGGTCATAGATCATCAGGTTGACAAGCCATACAGTGGTCATAGATCCTCAGGTTGACAAGCCATACAGTGGTCATAGATCCTCGGGTTGACAAGCCATACAGTGGTCATAGATCCTCGGGTTGACAAGCCATACAGTGGTCATAGATCCTCAGGTTGACAAGTCATACAGTGGTCATAGGTCCTCAGGTTGACAAGCCATACACTGGTCATAGATCCTCAGGTTGACAAGCCATACAGTGGTCATAGATCCTCAGGTTGATAAGCCATACAGTGGTCATAGATCCTCAGGTTGATAAGCCATACAGTGGTCATAGATCCTCAGAAAGCCATACAGTGGTCATAGATCTTCAGGTTGACAAGCCATACAGTGGTCATAGATCCTCCAGGTTGACAAGCCATACAGTGGTCATAGATCCTCAGGTTGACAAGCCATACACTGGTCATAGATCCTCAGGTTGACAAGTCATACAGTGGTCATAGATCCTCAGGTTGACAAGCCATACACTGGTCATAGATCCTCAGGTTGACAAGCCATACACTGGTCATAGATCCTCAGGTTGACAAGTCATACAGTGGTCATAGGTCCTCAGGTTGACAAGCCATACACTGGTCATAGATCCTCAGGTTGACAAGCCATACAGTGGTCATAGATCCTCAGGTTGATAAGCCATACAGTGGTCATAGATCCTCAGGTTGATAAGCCATACAGTGGTCATAGATCCTCAGAAAGCCATACAGTGGTCATAGATCTTCAGGTTGACAAGCCATACAGTGGTCATAGATCCTCAGGTTGACAAGCCATACAGTGGTCATAGATCCTCAGGTTGACAAGCCATACAGTGGTCATAGATCCTCAGGTTGACAAGCCATACAGTGGTCATAGATCCTCAGAAAGCCATACACTGGTCATAGATCCTCAGGTTGACAAGCCATACAGTGGTCATAGATCATCAGGTTGACAAGCCATACAGTGGTCATAGATCCTCAGGTTGACAAGCCATACAGTGGTCATAGATCCTCAGGTTGACAAGCCATACAGTGGTCATAGATCCTCAGGTTGATAAGCCATACACTGGTCATAGATCCTCAGGTTGACAAGCCATACAGTGGTCATAGATCCTCAGGTTGACAAACCATACAGTGGTCATAGATCCTCAGGTTGACAAGCCATACAGTGGTCATAGATCCTCAGGTTGACAAGCCATACAGTGGTCATAGATCCTCGGGTTGACAAGCCATACAGTGGTCATAGATCCTCAGGTTGACAAGCCATACAGTGGTCATAGATCCTCAGGTTGACAAGCCATACACTGGTCATAGATCCTCAGGTTGACAAGCCATACAGTGGTCATAGATCCTCAGGTTGACAAGCCATACACTGGTCATATGATCCTCAAGTTGATAAGCCATACAGTGGTCATGGATCCTCAGGTTGACAAGCCATACACTGGTCATAGATCCTCAGGTTGACAAGCCATACAGTGGTCATAGATCCTCAGGTTGACAAGCCATACAGTGGTCATAGATCCTCAGAAGGCCATACACTGGTCATAGATCCTCAGGTTGATAAGCCATACACTGGTCATAGATCCTCAGGTTGACAAGCCATACAGAGGTCATAGATCCTCAGGTTGACAAGCCATACAGTGGTCATAGATCCTCAGAAAGCCATACAGAGGTCATAGATCCTCAGGTTGACAAGACATACAGTGGTCATAGATCCTCAGGTTGACAAGCCATACAGTGGTCATAGATCCTCAGGTTGACAAGCCATACAGTGGTCATAGATCCTCAGGTTGACAAGCCATACAGTGGTCATAGATCCTCCAGGTTGACAAGTCATACAGTGGTCATAGATCCTCAGGTTGACAAGCCATACACTGGTCAGATCCTCAGGTTGACAAGCCATACACTGGTCATAGATCCTCAGGTTGACAAGTCATACAGTGGTCATAGGTCCTCAGGTTGACAAGCCATACACTGGTCATAGATCCTCAGGTTGACAAGCCATACAGTGGTCATAGATCCTCAGGTTGATAAGCCATACAGTGGTCATAGATCCTCAGGTTGATAAGCCATACAGTGGTCATAGATCCTCAGAAAGCCATACAGTGGTCATAGATCTTCAGGTTGACAAGCCATACAGTGGTCATAGATCCTCAGGTTGACAAGCCATACAGTGGTCATAGATCCTCAGGTTGGACAAGCCATACAGTGGTCATAGATCCTCAGGTTGACAAGCCAAGTGGTCATAGATCCTCAGAAAGCCATACACTGGTCATAGATCCTCAGGTTGACAAGCCATACAGTGGTCATAGATCATCAGGTTGACAAGCCATACAGTGGTCATAGATCCTCAGGTTGACAAGCCATACAGTGGTCATAGATCCTCGGGTTGACAAGCCATACAGTGGTCATAGATCCTCGGGTTGACAAGCCATACAGTGGTCATAGATCCTCAGGTTGACAAGTCATACAGTGGTCATAGGTCCTCCAGGTTGACAAGCCATACACTGGTCATAGATCCTCAGGTTGACAAGCCATACAGTGGTCATAGATCCTCAGGTTGATAAGCCATACAGTGGTCATAGATCCTCAGGTTGATAAGCCATACAGTGGTCATAGATCCTCCAGAAAGCCATACAGTGGTCATAGATCTTCAGGTTGACAAGCCATACAGTGGTCATAGATCCTCAGGTTGACAAGCCATACAGTGGTCATAGATCCTCAGGTTGACAAGCCATACACTGGTCATAGATCCTCAGGGTTGACAAGTCATACAGTGGTCATAGATCCTCAGGTTGACAAGCCATACACTGGTCATAGATCCTCAGGTTGACAAGCCATACACTGGTCATAGATCCTCAGGTTGACAAGTCATACAGTGGTCATAGGTCCTCAGGTTGACAAGCCATACACTGGTCATAGATCCTCAGGTTGACAAGCCATACAGTGGTCATAGATCCTCAGGTTGATAAGCCATACAGTGGTCATAGATCCTCAGGTTGATAAGCCATACAGTGGTCATAGATCCTCAGAAAGCCATACAGTGGTCATAGATCTTCAGGTTGACAAGCCATACAGTGGTCATAGATCCTCAGGTTGACAAGCCATACAGTGGTCATAGATCCTCAGGTTGACAAGCCATACAGTGGTCATAGATCCTCAGGTTGACAAGCCATACAGTGGTCATAGATCCTCAGAAAGCCATACACTGGTCATAGATCCTCAGGTTGACAAGCCATACAGTGGTCATAGATCATCAGGTTGACAAGCCATACAGTGGTCATAGATCCTCAGGTTGACAAGCCATACAGTGGTCATAGATCCTCGGGTTGACAAGCCATACAGTGGTCATAGATCCTCGGGTTGACAAGCCATACAGTGGTCATAGATCCTCAGGTTGACAAGCCATAGCCACAGTGGTCATAGATCCTCAGGTTGACAAGCCATACAGTGGTCATAGATCCTCAGGTTGACAAGCCATACAGTGGTCATAGATCCTCAGGTTGATAAGCCATACAGTGGTCATAGATCCTCAGGTTGATAAGCCATACAGTGGTCATAGATCCTCAGAAAGCCATACAGTGGTCATTGACAAGCCATACACTGGTCATAGATCCTCAGGTTGACAAGCCATACAGTGGTCATGATCCTCAGGTTGACAAGCCATACAGTGGTCACAGATCCTCAGGTTGACAAGCCATACAGAGGTCATAGATCCTCAGGTTGACAAGCCATACAGTGGTCATAGATGCTCAGGTTGACAAACCATCACGGTGGTCATAGATCCTCAGGTTGACAAGCCATACAGTGGCCATAGATCCTCAGGTTGACAAGCCATACAGTGGTCATAGATCCTCAGGTTGACAAGCCATACAGTGAGTCATAGATCCTCAGGTTGACAAGCCATACAGTGGTCATAGATCATCAGGTTGACAAGCCATACAGTGGTCATAGATCCTCAGGTTGACGGCAAGCCATACAGTGGTCATAGATCCTCAGGTTGACAAGCCATACAGTGGTCATAGATTCTCAGAAAGCCATACACTGGTCATGTAGATCCTCAAGGTTGACAAGCCATACAGTGGTCATAGATCATCAGGTTGACAAGCCATACGAGTAGTCATAGATCCTCAGGTTGACAAGCCATACAGTGGTCATAGATCCTCGGGTTGACAAGCCATACAGTGGTCATAGATCCTCGGTTGACAAGCCATACAGTGGTCATAGATCCTCAGGTTGACAAGCCATACAGTGGTCATAGATCCTCAGGTTGGATAAGCCATACAGTGGTCATAGATCCTCAGGCTGACAAGCCATACAGTGGTCATAGATCCTCAGGTTGACAAGCCATACAGTGGTCATAGATCCTCAGGTTGACAAGCCATACAGTGGTCATAGATCCTCAGGTTGACAAGCCATACAGAGGTCATAGATCCTCAGGTTGACAAACCATACACTGGTCATAGATCCTCAGGTTGACAAGCCATACAGTGGTCATAGATCCTCAGGTTGACAAGCCATACAGTGGTCATAGATCCTCAGGTTGACAAGCCATACAGAGGTCATAGATCCTCAGGTTGACAAGCCATACAGTGGTCATAGATGCTCAGGTTGACAAGCCATACGGTGGTCATAGATCCTCAGGTTGACAAGCCATACAGTGGCCATAGATCCTCAGGTTGACAAGCTACAGTGGCTCATAGATCCTCAGGTTGACAAGCCATACAGTGGTCATAGATCCTCAGGTTGACAAGCCATACAGTGGTCATAGATCATCAGGTTGACAAGCCATACAGTGGTCATAGATCCTCAGGTTGACAAGCCACAGTGGTCATAGATCCTCAGGTTGACAAGCCATACAGTGGTCATAGATCCTCAGAAAGCCATACACTGGTCATAGATCCTCAGGTTGACAAGCCATACAGTGGTCATAGATCATCAGGTTGACAAGCCATACAGTGGTCATAGATCCTCAGGTTGACAAGCCATACAGTGGCCATAGATCCTCAGGTTGACAAGCCATACAGTGGTCATAGATCCTCAGGTTGACAAGCCATACAGTGGTCATAGATCCTCAGGTTGACAAGCCATACAGTGGTCATAGATCCTCAGGTTGACAAGCCATAAAGTGGTCATAGATCCTCGGGTTGACAAGCCATACAGTGGTCATAGATCCTCAGGTTGACAAGCCATACAGTGGTCATAGATCCTCAGAAAGCCATACACTGGTCATAGATCCTCAGGTTGACAAGCCATACAGTGGTCATAGATCATCAGGTTGACAAGCCATACAGTGGTCATAGATCCTCAGGTTGACAAGCCATACAGTGGTCATAGATCCTCAGGTTGACAAGCCATACAGTGGTCATAGATCCTCAGAAAGCCATACACTGGTCATAGATCCTCAGGTTGACAAGCCATACAGTGGTCATAGATCATCAGGTTGACAAGCCATACAGTGGTCATAGATCCTCAGGTTGACAAGCCATACAGTGGTCATAGATCCTCGGGTTGACAAGCCATACAGTGGTCATAGATCCTCGGGTTGACAAGCCATACAGTGGTCATAGATCCTCAGGTTGACAAGCCATACAGTGGTCATAGATCCTCAGGTTGACAAGCCATACAGTGGTCATAGATCCTCAGGTTGACAAGCCATACAGTGGTCATAGATCCTCAGGTTGACAAGCCATACAGTGGTCATAGATCCTCAGGTTGACAAGCCATACAGTGGTCATAGATCCTCAGGTTGACAAGCCATACAGTGGTCATAGATCCTCAGGTTGACAAGCCATACAGAGGTCATAGATCCTCAGGTTGACAAGCCATACAGTGGTCATAGATCCTCAGGTTGACAAGCCATACAGTGGTCATAGATCCTCAGGTTGACAAGCCATAAAGTGGTCATAGATCCTCGGGTTGACAAGCCATACAGTGGTCATAGATCCTCAGGTTGACAAGCCATACACTGGTCATAGATCCTCAGGTTGACAAGCCATACACTGGTCATAGATCCTCAGGTTGACAAGCCATACAGTGGTCATAGATCCTCAGGTTGACAAGCCATACAGTGGTCATAGATCCTCAGGTTGACAAGACATAAGCCATACACTGGTCATAGATCCTCAGGTTGACAAGCCATACACTGGTCATAGATCCTCAGGTTAACAAGCCATACAGTGGTCATAGATCCTCAGGTTGACAAGCCATACAGAGGTCATAGATCCTCAGGTTGACAAGCCATACAGAGGTCATAGATCATCAGGTTGACAAGCCATACAGAGGTCATAGATCCTCAGGTTGACAAGCCATACAGTGGTCATAGATCGTCAGGTTGACAAGCCATACACTGGTCATAGATCCTCAGG
>NW_027010403.1:0-32202 GCF_036934945.1 Oncorhynchus masou masou
TTGGAATGATTTGACAGGAAGAATTGGAATGATTTGACTGTTGGAATTGGAATGATTTGACTGTTGGAATTGGAATGATTTGACTGTTGGAATTGGAAGATTTGACTGTTGGAATGGAATGATTTGACAGGAAGAATTGGAATGATTTGAGAATGGAATGATTTGACTGTTGGAATTGGAATGATTTGACAGGAAGAATTGGAATGATTTGACTGTTGGAATTGGAATGATTTGACTGTTGGAATTGGAATGATTTGACTGTTGGAATTGGAAAAGAATTTGGAATGATTTGACTGCTGGAATTGGAATGATTTGACTGTTGGAATTGGAATGATTTGACTGTTGGAGTTAGAATGATTTGACTGTTGGAATTGGAATGATTTGACAGGAAGAATTGGAATGTTTTGACTGTTGGAATTAGAATGATTTGACTGTTGGAATTGGAATGATTTGACAGGTAGATTTGGAATGTTTTGGAAAGGAGAATTGGAATGATTTGTCTGCTGGAGTTAGAATGATTTGACTGTTGGAAATGGAATGATTTGACTGTTGGAAATGGAATGATTTGACAGGTAGAATTGGAATGATTTGACAGGAAGAATTGGAATGATTTGACTGTTGGAATTGGAACGATTTGACTGTTGGAATTGGAATGATTTGACAGGAATGGAAATTTGGAATGATTTGACTGTTGGAAATGGAATGATTTGACAGGAAGAATTGGAATGATTTGACTGTTGGAATTGGAATGATTTGACTGTTGGAATTGGAATGATTTGACAGGAAGAATTGGAATGTTTTGACTGTTGGAATTAGAATGATTTGACTGTTGGAATTGGAATGATTTGACAGGAAGAATTGGAATGATTTGACTGTTGGAATTGGAATGATTTGACCAGAAGAATTGGAATGATTTAACTGTTGGAATTGGAAAAGATTTGACTGTTGGAATTGGAATGATTTGACTGTTGGAATTGGAATGATTTGACTGTTGGAGTTAGAATGATTTGACTGTTGGAATTGGAATGATTTGACAGGAAGAATTGGAATGTTTTGACTGTTGGAATTAGAATGATTTGACTGTTGGAATTGGAATGATTTGACAGGTAGATTTGGAATGTTTTGGAAAGGAGAATTGGAATGATTTGTCTGCTGGAGTTAGAATGATTTGACTGTTGGAATTGGAATGATTTGACAGGAAGAATTGGAATGTTTTGACTGTTGGAATTAGAATGATTTGACTGTTGGAATTGGAATGATTTGACAGGTAGATTTGGAATGTTTTGGAAAGGAGAATTGGAATGATTTGTCTGCTGGAGTTAGAATGATTTGACTGTTGGAATTGGAATGATTTGACTGTTGTAATTGGAATGATTTGACTGTTGGAATTGGAATGATTTGACTGTTGGAATTGGAATGATTTGACTGTTGGAATTGGAATGATTTGACTGTTGGAAATGGAATGATTTGACAGTTAGAATTGGAATGATTTGACTGTTGGAAATGGAATGATTTGACTGTTGGAAATGGAATGATTTGACAGGTAGAATTGGAATGATTTGACAGGAAGAATTGGAATGATTTGACTGTTGGAATTGGAACGATTTGACTGTTGGAATTGGAATGATTTGACAGGAATAATTGGAATGATTTGACAGGAAGAATTGGAATGATTTGACTGTTGGAATTGGAATGATTTGACTGTTGGAATTGGAATGATTTGACTGTTGGAATTGGAATGATTTGACTGTTGGAATTGGAATGATTTGACAGGTAGATTTGGAATGTTTTGGAAAGGAGAATTGGAATGATTTGACTGCTGGAGTTGGAATGATTTGACTGTTGGAATTGGAATGATTTGACAATTAGAAATAGAATGATTTGACAGTTAGAAATAGAATGATTTGACAGTTAGAAATTGAAAATTTCACTGTTGGAATTGGAATGATTTGACTGTTGGAAATGGAATGATTTGCCTGTTGGAATTGGAATGATTTGACAGTTAGAATTGGAATGATTTGACTTTTGGAATTGGAATGATTTGACAGGTAGAATTGGAATGATTTGACAGTTAGAAATTGGAATAATTTCACTGTTGGAATTGGAATGATTTGACTGTTGGAATTGGAATGATTTGACTGTTGGAAATGGAATGATTTGACAGGTAGATTTGGAATGTTTTGGAAATAAGAATTGGAACGATTTGACTGCTGGAATTGGAACGATTTGACTGTTGGAATTGGAATGATTTGACAGTTAGAATTGGAATGATTTGGCTGTTGGAAATGGAATGATTCGACTGTTGGAAATGGAATGATTCGACTGTTGGAATTGGAATGATTTGACAGGAAGAATTGGAATGATTTGACTGTTGTAATTGGAATGATTTGACTGTTGGAATTGGAATGATTTGACTGTTGGAATTGGAATGATTTGACTGTTGGAATTGGAATGATTTGACTGTTGGAAATGGAATGATTTGACAGTTAGAATTGGAATGATTTGACTGTTGGAAATGGAATGATTTGACTGTTGGAAATGGAATGATTTGACTGTTGGAAATGGAATGATTTGACAGGTAGAATTGGAATGATTTGACAGGAAGAATTGGAATGATTTGACTGTTGGAATTGGAACGATTTGACTGTTGGAATTGGAATGATTTGACAGGAATAATTGGAATGATTTGACAGGAAGAATTGGAATGATTTGACTGTTGGAATTGGAATGATTTGACTGTTGGAATTGGAATGATTTGACAGGAAGAATTGGAATGTTTTGACTGTTGGAATTAGAATGATTTGACTGTTGGAATTGGAATGATTTGACAGGAAGAATTGGAATGATTTGACTGTTGGAATTGGAATGATTTGACCGGAAGAATTGGAATGATTTAACTGTTGGAATTGGAAAAGATTTGACTGTTGGAATTGGAATGATTTGACTGTTGGAATTGGAATGATTTGACTGTTGGAATTGGAATGATTTGACTGTTGGAATTGGAATGATTTGACAGGTATATTTGGAATGTTTTGGAAAGGAGAATTTGAATGATTTGACTGCTGGAATTAGAATGATTTGATTGTTGGAATTGGAATGGTTTGACAGGAAGAATTGGAATGATTTGACAGGAAGAATTGGAATGATTTGACAGGAAGAATTGGAATGATTTGACAGGAAGAATTGGAATGATTTGACTGTTGGAATTGGAATGATTTGACTGTTGGAATTGGAATGATTTGACTGTTGGAAATGGAATGATTTGACTGTTGGAAATGGAATGATTTGACAGTTAGAATTGGAATGATTTGACTGTTGGAATTGGAATGATTTGACTGTTGGAATTGGAATGATTTGACTGTTGGAAATGGAATGATTTGACTGTTGGAAATGGAATGATTTGACTGTTGGAATTGGAATGATTTGACTGTTGGAAATGGAATGATTTGACAGTTAGAATTGGAATGATTTGACTGTTGGAAATGGAATGATTTGACTATTGGAAATGGAATGATTTGACAGGTAGAATTGGAATGATTTGACAGGAAGAATTGGAATGATTTGACTGTTGGAATTGGAATGATTTGACTGTTGGAAATGGAATGATTTGACAGGTAGAATTAGAATGATTTGACAGGAAGAATTGGAATGATTTGACAGGAAGAATTGGAATGATTTGACTGTTGGAATGGAATGATTTGACTGTTGGAATTGGAATGATTTGACTGTTGGAATTGGAAAGACTTGATTGGAATTTTGGAAATGGAATGATTTGACATTTAGAGTTGGAATGATTTGACTGTTGGAAATTGGAATGATTTGACTGTTGGAAATGGAATGATTTGACAGGTAGATTTGGAATGTTTTGGAAAGGAGAATTGGAATGATTTGACTGCTGGAATTGGAACGATTTGACTGTTGGAATTGGAATGATTTGACAGGTAGATTTGGAATGTTTTGGAAAGGAGAATTGGAATGATTTGACTGCTGGAGTTAGAATGATTTGACTGTTGGAATTGGAATGATTTGACTGTTGGAATTGGAATGATTTGACTGTTGGAAATGGAATGATTTGACAGTTAGAATTGGAATGATTTGACTGTTGGAAATGGAATGATTTGACTGTTGGAAATGGAATGATTTGACAGGTAGAATTGGAATGATTTAACAGGAAGAATTGGAATGATTTGACTGTTGGAATTGGAACGATTTGACTGTTGGAATTGGAATGATTTGACAGGAATAATTGGAATGATTTGACAGGACGAATTGGAATGATTTGACTGTTGGAATTGGAATGATTTGACTGTTGGAATTGGAATGATTTTGACTGTTGGAATTGGAATGATTTGACTGTTGGAAATGGAATGATTTGACTGTTGGAAATGGAATGATTTAACAGTTAGAGTTGGAATGATTTGACTGTTGGAAATGGAATGATTTGACTGTTGGAAATGGAATGATTTGACAGGTAGATTTGGAATGTTTTGGAAAGGAGAATTGGAATGATTTGACTGCTGGAATTGGAATGATTTGACTGTTGGAATTGGAATGATTTGACAGGTAGATTTGGAATGTTTTGGAAAGGAGAATTGGAATGATTTGACTGCTGGAGTTAGAATGATTTGACTGTTGGAATTGGAATGATTTGACAATTAGAAATAGAATGATTTGACAGTTAGAAATAGAATGATTTGACAGTTAGAAATTGAAAATTTCACTGTTGGAATTGGAATGATTTGACTGTTGGAAATGGAATGATTTGACTGTTGGAATTGGAATGATTTGACAGTTAGAATTGGAATGATTTGACTTTTGGAATTGGAATGATTTGACAGGTAGAATTGGAATGATTTGACAGTTAGAAATTGGAATAATTTCACTGTTGGAATTGGAATGATTTGACTGTTGGAATTGGAATGATTTGACTGTTGGAAATGGAATGATTTGACAGGTAGATTTGGAATGTTTTGGAAATGAGAATTGGAACGATTTGACTGCTGGAATTGGAACGATTTGACTGTTGGAATTGGAATGATTTGACAGTTAGAATTGGAATGATTTGACTGTTGGAAATGGAATGATTCGACTGTTGGAAATGGAATGATTCGACTGTTGGAATTGGAATGATTTGACAGGAAGAATTGGAATGATTTGACTGTTGGAATTGGAATGATTTGACTGTTGGAATTGGAATGATTTGACTGTTGGAATTGGAATGATTTGACTGTTGGAAATGGAATGATTTGACAGTTAGAATTGGAATGATTTAACTGCTGGAATAGGAACGATTTGACTGTTGGAATTGGAATGATTTGACAGTAAGAATTGGAATGATTTGACTGTTGGAATTGGAATGATTTGACTGTTGGAATTGGAATGATTTGACAGGTAGATTTGGAATGTTTTGGAAATGAGAATTGGAACGATTTGACTGCTGGTATTTGGAACGATTTGACTGTTGGAATTGGAATGATTTGACTGTTGGAATTGGAATGATTTGACAGGTAGATTTGGAATGTTTTGGAAAGGAGAATGGAATGATTTGTCTGCTGGAGTTAGAATTATTTGACTGTTGGAATTAGAATGATTTGACTGTTGGAATTGGAATGATTTGACAGTTAGAAATTGGAATAATTTGACTGTTGGAATTGGAATGATTTGACTGTTGGAATTGGAATGATTTGACAGTTAGAAATAGAATGATTGGACAGGAAGAATTGGAATGATTTGACTGTTGGAATTGGAATGATTTGACTGTTGGAATTGGAATGATTTGACTGTTGGAAATGGAATGATTTGACAGGTAGATTTGGAATGTTTTGGAAATGAGAATTGGAACGATTTGACTGCTGGAATTGGAACTATTTGACTGTTGGAATTGGAACGATTTGACAGGTAGATTTGGAATGTTTTGGAAAGGAGAATTGGAATGATTTGTCTGCAGGAGTTAGAATGATTTGACTGTTGGAATTGGAATGATTTGACTGTTGGAATTGGAATGATTTGACTGTTGGAATTGGAATGATTTGACTGTTGGAATTGGAATGATTTGACAGGAAGAATTGGAATGTTTTGACTGTTGGAATTAGAATGATTTGACTGTTGGAATTGGAATGATTTGACAGGAAGAATTGGAATTATTTGACTGTTGGAATTGGAATGATTTGACCGGAAGAATTGGAATGATTTAACTGTTGGAATTGGAAAAGATTTGACTGTTGGAATTGGAATGATTTGACTGTTGGAATTGGAATGATTTGACTGTTGGAAATGGAATGATTTGACTGTTGGAAATGGAATGATTTGACTGTTGGAAATGGAATGATTTGACAGGTAGAATTGGAATGATTTGACAGGAAGAATTGGAATGATTTGACTGTTGGAATTGGAACGATTTGACTGTTGGAATTGGAATGATTTGACAGGAATAATTGGAATGATTTGACAGGAAGAATTGGAATGATTTGACTGTTGGAATTGGAATGATTTGACTGTTGGAATTGGAATGATTTGACAGGAAGAATTGGAATGTTTTGACTGTTGGAATTAGAATGATTTGACTGTTGGAATTGGAATGATTTGACAGGAAGAATTGGAATGATTTGACTGTTGGAATTGGAATGATTTGACCAGAAGAATTGGAATGATTTAACTGTTGGAATTGGAAAAGATTTGACTGTTGGAATTGGAATGATTTGACTGTTGGAATTGGAATGATTTGACTGTTGGAATTGGAATGATTTGACTGTTGGAATTGGAATGATTTGACAGGAATTTGGAATGTTTTGGAAGGAGAATTTGAATGATTTGACTTGGAATTAGAATGATTTGATTGTTGGAATTGGAATGGTTTGACAGGAAGAATTGGAATGATTTGACAGGAAGAATTGGAATGATTTGACAGGAAGAATTGGAATGATTTGACAGGAAGAATTGGAATGATTTGACTGTTGGAATTGGAATGATTTGACTGTTGGAATTGGAATGATTTGACTGTTGGAAATGGAATGATTTGACAGGTAGATTTGGAATGTTTTGGAAATGAGAATTGGAACGATTTGACTGCTGGAATTGGAACGATTTGACTGTTGGAATTGGAACGATTTGACAGTTAGAATTGGAATGATTTGACTGTTTGGAATGATTTGACTGTTGGAAATGGAATGATTTGACTGTTGGAATTGGAATGATTTGACAGGAAGAATTGGAATGATTTGACTGTTGGAATTGGAATGATTTGACTGTTGGAATTGGAATGATTTGACTGTTGGAATTGGAATGATTTGACTGTTGGAAATGGAATGATTTGACAGTTAGTTGGGAATTGGAATGATTTGACTGTTGGAATTGGAATGATTTGACTAAGTTGGAATGATTTGAATGATTTGACTGTTGGAATTGGAATGATTTGACTGTTGGAATTGGAATGATTTGACAGGTAGATTTGGAATGATTTTTTGGAAATGAGAATTGGAATGATTTGACTGTTGGAATTTGGAATGATTTGACTGTTGGAATTGGAATGATTTGACTGTTGGAATTGGAATGATTTGACAGGTAGATTTGGAATGTTTTGGAAAGGAGAATTGGAATGATTTGACTGTTGGAGTTGGAATGATTTGACTGTTGGAATTGGAATGATTTGACTGTTGGAATTGGAATGATTTGACAGTTAGAAATTGAATAATTTGACTGTTGGAATTGGAATGATTTGACTATTGGAATTGGAATGATTTGACAGTTAGAAATAGAATGATTGGACAGGAAGAATTGGAATGATTTGACTGTTGGAATTGGAATGATTTGACTGTTGGAATTGGAATGATTTGACTGTTTTGGAATGATTTGACAGGTAGATTTGGAATGTTTTGACTGTTGGAATTGGAACGATTTGACTGCTGGAATTGGAACTATTTGACTGTTGGAATTGGAACGATTTGACAGGTAGATTTGGAATGTTTTGGAAAGGAGAATTGGAATGATTTGTCTGCTGGAGTTAGAATGATTTGACTGTTGGAATTGGAATGATTTGACTGTTGGAATTGGAATGATTTGACTGTTGGAATTGGAATGATTTGACTGTTGGAATTGGAATGATTTGACAGGAAGAATTGGAATGTTTTGACTGTTGGAATTAGAATGATTTGACTGTTGGAATTGGAATGATTTGACAGGAAGAATTGGAATGATTTGACTGTTGGAATTGGAATGATTTGACTGTTGAAGAATTGGAATGATTTAACTGTTGGAATTGGAATGATTTGACTGTTGGAATTGGAATGATTTGACTGTTGGAATTGGAATGATTTGACTGTTGGAAATGGAATGATTTGACTGTTGGAAATGGAATGATTTGACTGTTGGAAATGGAATGATTTGACAGGTAGAATTGGAATGATTTGACAGGAAGAATTGGAATGATTTGACTGTTGGAATTGGAATGATTTGACTGTTGGAATTGGAATGATTTGACAGGAATAATTGGAATGATTTGACAGGAAGAATTGGAATGATTTGACTGTTGGAATTGGAATGATTTGACTGTTGGAATTGGAATGATTTGACAGGAAGAATTGGAATGTTTTGACTGTTGGAATTAGAATGATTTGACTGTTGGAATTGGAATGATTTGACAGGAAGAATTGGAATGATTTGACTGTTGGAATTGGAATGATTTGACCGGAAGAATTGGAATGATTTAACTGTTGGAATTGGAAAAGATTTGACTGTTGGAATTGGAATGATTTGACTGTTGGAATTGGAATGATTTGACTGTTGGAATTGGAATGATTTGACTGTTGGAATTGGAATGATTTGACAGGTATATTTGGAATGTTTTGGAAAGGAGAATTTGAATGATTTGACTGCTGGAATTAGAATGATTTGATTGTTGGAATTGGAATGGTTTGACAGGAAGAATTGGAATGATTTGACAGGAAGAATTGGAATGATTTGACAGGAAGAATTGGAATGATTTGACAGGAAGAATTGGAATGATTTGACTGTTGGAATTGGAATGATTTGACTGTTGGAATTGGAATGATTTGACTGTTGGAAATGGAATGAATTGACTGTTGGAAATGGAATGATTTGACAGTTAGAATTGGAATGATGTGACTGTTGGAATTGGAATGATTTGACTGTTGGAATTGGAATGATTTGACTGTTGGAAATGGAATGATTTGACTGTTGGAAATGGAATGATTTGACTGTTGGAATTGGAATGATTTGACTGTTGGAAATGGAATGATTTGCAGGTAGAATTGGAATGATTTGACTGTTGGAAATGGAATGATTTGACTATTGGAAATGGAATGATTTGACAGGTAGAATTGGAATGATTTGACAGGAAGAATTGGAATGATCTGACTGTTGGAATTGGAACGATTTGACTGTTGGAAATGGAATGATTTGACAGGTAGAATTAGAATGATTTGACAGGAAGAATTGGAATGATTTGACAGGAAGAATTGGAATGATTTGACTGTTGGAATCGGAATGATTTGACTGTTGGAATTGGAATGATTTGACTGTTGGAATTGGAAAGACTTGACTTTGGAAATGGAATGATTTGACATTTAGAGTTGGAATGATTTGACTGTTGGAAATTGAATGATTTGACTGTTGGAAATGGAATGATTTGACAGGTAGATTTGGAATGTTTTGGAAAGGAGAATTGGAATGATTTGACTGCTGGAATTGGAACGATTTGACTGTTGGAATTGGAATGATTTGACAGGTAGATTTGGAATGTTTTGGAAAGGAGAATTGGAATGATTTGACTGCTGGAGTTAGAATGATTTGACTGTTGGAATTGGAATGATTTGACTGTTGGAATTGGAATGATTTGACTGTTGGAAATGGAATGATTTGACAGTTAGAATTGGAATGATTTGACTGTTGGAAATGGAATGATTTGACTGTTGGAAATGGAATGATTTGACAGGTAGAATTGGAATGATTTAACAGGAAGAATTGGAATGATTTGACTGTTGGAATTGGAACGATTTGACTGTTGGAATTGGAATGATTTGACAGGAATAATTGGAATGATTTGACAGGACGAATTGGAATGATTTGACTGTTGGAATTGGAATGATTTGACTGTTGGAATTGGAATGATTTTACTGTTGGAATTGGAATGATTTGACTGTTGGAAATGGAATGATTTGACTGTTGGAAATGGAATGATTTAACAGTTAGAGTTGGAATGATTTGACTGTTGGAAATGGAATGATTTGACTGTTGGAAATGGAATGATTTGACAGGTAGATTTGGAATGTTTTGGAAAGGAGAATTGGAATGATTTGACTGCTGGAATTGGAATTATTTGACTGTTGGAATTGGAATGATTTGACAATTAGAAATAGAATGGTTTGACAGTTAGAAATAGAATGATTTGACAGTTAGAAATTGAAAATTTCACTGTTGGAATTGGAATGATTTGACTGTTGGAAATGGAATGATTTGACTGTTGGAATTGGAATGATTTGACAGTTAGAATTGGAATGATTTGACTTTTGGAATTGGAATGATTTGACAGGTAGAATTGGAATGATTTGAGAGTTAGAAATTGGAATAATTTCACTGTTGGAATTGGAATGATTTGACTGTTGGAATTGGAATGATTTGACTGTTGGAAATGGAATGATTTGACAGATTTGGAATTTGGAATGTTTTGGAAAATGTTGGAATTGGAACGATTTGACTGTTGGAATTGGAACGATTTGACTGTTGGAATTGGAATGATTTGACTGTTGGAATTGGAATGATTTGACTGTTGGAAATGGAATGATTCGACTGTTGGAATTGGAATGATTTGACAGGAAGAATTGGAATGATTTGACTGTTGGAATTGGAATGATTTGACTGTTGGAATTGGAATGATTTGACTGTTGGAATTGGAATGATTTGACTGTTGGAAATGGAATGATTTGACAGTTAGAATTGGAATGATTTAACTGCTGGAATAGGAACGATTTGACTGTTGGAATTGGAATGATTTGACAGTAAGAATTGGAATGATTTGACTGTTGGAATTGGAATGATTTGACTGTTGGAATTGGAATGATTTGACAGGTAGATTTGGAATGTTTTGGAAATGAGAATTGGAACGATTTGACTGCTGGAATTTGGAACGATTTGACTGTTGGAATTGGAATGATTTGACTGTTGGAATTGGAATGATTTGACAGGTAGATTTGGAATGTTTTGGAAAGGAGAATCGGAATGATTTGTCTGCTGGAGTTAGAATTATTTGACTGTTGGAATTAGAATGATTTGACTGTTGGAATTGGAATGATTTGACAGTTAGAAATTGAATAATTTGACTGTTGGAATTGGAATGATTTGACTATTGGAATTGGAATGATTTGACAGTTAGAAATTAGAATGATTGGACAGGAAGAATTGGAATGATTTGACTGTTGGAATTGGAATGATTTGACTGTTGGAATTGGAATGATTTGACTGTTGGAAATGGAATGATTTGACAGGTAGATTTGGAATGTTTTGAAATGAGAATTGGAACGATTTGACTGCTGGAATTGGAACTATTTGACTGTTGGAATTGGAACGATTTGACAGGTAGATTTGGAATGTTTTGGAAAGGAGAATTGGAATGATTTGTCTGTTGGAATTAGAATGATTTGACTGTTGGAATTGGAATGATTTGACTGTTGTAATTGGAATGATTTGACTGTTGGAATTGGAATGATTTGACTGTTGGAATTGGAATGATTTGACAGGAAGAATTGGAATGTTTTGACTGTTGGAATTAGAATGATTTGACTGTTGGAATTGGAATGATTTGACAGGAAGAATTGGAATGATTTGACTGTTGGAATTGGAATGATTTGACTGTTGGAATTGGAATGATTTGACTGTTGGAATTGGAATGATTTGACTGTTGGAATTGGAATGATTTGACTGTTGGAATTGGAATGATTTGACTGTTGGAATTGGAATGATTTGACAGGTAGATTTGGAATGTTTTGGAAAGGAGAATTGGAATGATTTGACTGCTGGAGTTGGAATTATTTGACTGTTGGAATTGGAATGATTTGACAATTAGAAATAGAATGATTTGACAGTTAGAAATAGAATGATTTGACAGTTAGAAATTGAAAATTGACTGTTGGAATTGGAATGATTTGACTGTTGGAAATGGAATGATTTGACTGTTGGAATTGGAATGATTTGACAGTTAGAATTGGAATGATTTGACTTTTGGAATTGGAATGATTTGACAGGTAGAATTGGAATGATTTGAGAGTTAGAAATTGGAATAATTTCACTGTTGGAATTGGAATGATTTGACTGTTGGAATTGGAATGATTTGACTGTTGGAAATGGAATGATTTGACAGGTAGATTTGGAATGTTTTGGAAATGAGAATTGGAACGATTTGACTGCTGGAATTGGAACGATTTGACTGTTGGAATTGGAACGATTTGACAGTTAGAATTGGAATGATTTGACTGTTGGAAATGGAATGATTCGACTGTTGGAATTGGAATGATTTGACAGGAAGAATTGGAATGATTTGACTGTTGGAATTGGAATGATTTGACTGTTGGAATTGGAATGATTTGACTGTTGGAATTGGAATGATTTGACTGTTGGAAATGGAATGATTTGACAGTTAGAATTGGAATGATTTAACTGCTGGAATGGAACGATTTGACTGTTGGAATTGGAATGATTTGACAGTAAGAATTGGAATGATTTGACTGTTGGAATTGGAATGATTTGACTGTTGGAATTGGAATGATTTGACAGGTAGATTTGGAATGTTTTGGAAATGAGAATTGGAACGATTTGACTGCTGGAATTTGGAACGATTTGACTGTTGGAATTGGAATGATTTGACTGTTGGAATTGGAATGATTTGACAGGTAGATTTGGAATGTTTTGGAAAGGAGAATCGGAATGATTTGTCTGCTGGAGTTAGAATTATTTGACTGTTGGAATTAGAATGATTTGACTGTTGGAATTGGAATGATTTGACAGTTAGAAATTGAATAATTTCACTGTTGGAATTGGAATGATTTGACTATTGGAATTGGAATGATTTGACAGTTAGAAATAGAATGATTGGACAGGAAGAATTGGAATGATTTGACTGTTGGAATTGGAATGATTTGACTGTTGGAATTGGAATGATTTGACTGTTGGAAATGGAATGATTTGACAGGTAGATTTGGAATGTTTTGGAAATGAGAATTGGAACGATTTGACTGCTGGAATTGGAACTATTTGACTGTTGGAATTGGAACGATTTGACAGGTAGATTTGGAATGTTTTGGAAAGGAGAATTGGAATGATTTGTCTGCTGGAGTTAGAATGATTTGACTGTTGGAATTGGAATGATTTGACTGTTGTAATTGGAATGATTTGACTGTTGGAATTGGAATGATTTGACTGTTGGAATTGGAATGATTTGACAGGAAGAATTGGAATGTTTTGACTGTTGGAATTAGAATGATTTGACTGTTGGAATTGGAATGATTTGACAGGAAGAATTGGAATTATTTGACTGTTGGAATTGGAATGATTTGACCGGAAGAATTGGAATGATTTAACTGTTGGAATTGGAAAAGATTTGACTGTTGGAATTGGAATGATTTGACTGTTGGAATTGGAATGATTTGACTGTTGGAATTGGAATGATTTGACAGGTACATTTGGAATGTTTTGGAAAGGAGAATTCGAATGATTTGACTGCTGGAATTAGAATGATTTGACTGTTGGAATTGGAATGGTTTGACAGGAAGAATTGGAATGATTTTACATGAAGAATTGGAATGATTTGACAGGAAGAATTGGAATGATTTGACAGGAAGAATTGGAATGATTTGACTGTTGGAAATGGAATGATTTGACGGGTAGAATTGGAATGATTTGACAGGAAGAATTGGAATGATTTGACGGTTGGAATTGGAACGATTTGACTGTTGGAATTGGAATGATTTGACAGGAATAATTGGAATGATTTGACAGGAAGAATTGGAATGATTTGACAGGAAGAATTGGAATGATTTGACTGTTGGAATTGGAACGATTTGACTGTTGGAATTGGAATGATTTGACAGGAATAATTGGAATGATTTGACAGGAAGAATTGGAATGATTTGACAGGAAGAATTGGAATGATTTGACTGTTGGAATTGGAATGATTTGACTGTTGGAATTGGAATGATTTGACTGTTGGAAATGGAATGATTTGACTGTTGGAAATGGAATGATTTGACTGTTGGAATTGGAATGATTTGACTGTTGGAAATGGAATGATTTGACTGTTCGAAATGGAATGATTTGACTGTTGGAAATGGAATGATTTGACAGGTAGAATTGGAATGATTTGACAGGAAGAATTGGAATGATCTGACTGTTGGAATTGGAACGATTTGACTGTTGGAATTGGAATGATTTGACAGGAATAATTGGAATGATTTGACAGGAAGAATTGGAATGATTTGACAGGAAGAGTTGGAATGATTTGACTGTTGGAATTGGAAAGATTTGACTGTTGGAAATGGAATGATTTGACAGTTAGAGTTGGAATGATTTGACTGTTGGAAATTGAATGATTTGACTGTTGGAAAAGGAAATGATTTGACTGCTGGAATTGGAACGATTTGACTGTTGGAATTGGAATGATTTGACAGGTAGATTTGGAATGTTTTGGAAAGGAGAATTGGAATGATTTGACTGCTGGAGTTAGAATGATTTGACTGTTGGAATTGGAATGATTTGACAGTTAGAAATAGAATGATTTGACCTTTAGAAATTTAATAATTTCACTGTTGGAATTGGAATGATTTGACTGTTGGAATTGGAATGATTTGACTGTTGGAATTGGAATGATTTGACCGTTAGAATTGGAATGATTTGACAGTTAGAAATTGAAAATTTCACTGTTGGAATTGGAATGATTTGACTGTTGGAATTGGAATGATTTGACTGTTGGAATTGGAAGGTTTGACAGTTAGAATTGGAATGATTTGACTTTTGGAATTGGAATGATTTGACAGGAAGAATTGGAATGATTTGACTGTTGGAATTGGAATGATTTGACTGTTGGAATTGGAATGATTTGACTGTTGGAATTGGAATGATTTGACTGTTGGAATTGGAATGATTTGACTGTTGGAAATGGAATGATTTCACAGTTAGAATTGGAATGATTTGACTATTGGAAATGGAATGATTTGACTATTGGAAATGGAATGATTTGACTGTTGGAAATGGAATGATTTGACAGGTAGATTTTGAATGTTTTGGAAAGGAGAATTGGAATGATTTGACTGCTGGAATTGGAACGATTTGACTGTTGGAATTGGAATGATTTGACAGGAATAATTGGAATGATTTGACAGGAAGAATTGGAATGATTTGACTGTTGGAATTGGAATGATTTGACTGTTGGAAATGGAATGATTTGACAGGTAGATTTGGAATGTTTTGGAAATGAGAATTGGAATGATTTGACTGTTGGATTTGGAACGATTTGACTGTTGGAATTGGAATGATTTGACAGGAAGATTTGGAATGTTTTGGAAAGGAGAATTGGAATGATTTGTCTGCTGGAGTTAGAATGATTTGACTGTTGGAATTGGAATGATTTGACAGGTCGTATTGGAATGATTTGACAGGTTGAATTGGAATGATTTGACATGTCGTATCCCTATATGGTATCCTTATAGGGTATTCCAAAACATTCTATAAGACATGATGCTCCCTTTAGGGTACATTCTATAAGGCATGATATTCCCTATAGGGTACATTATATAAGGCATGATATTCCCTATAGGGTACATTCTATAAGGCATGATATTCCCTATAGGGTGCATTTTATAAGACATGATATTCCCTTTAGGGTACATTCTATAAGTCATGATATTCCCTATAAGGCATGATATTCCCTATAGGGTACATTCTATAAGGCATGATATTCCCTATCGGGTACATTCTATAAGGCATGATATTCCCTATCGGGTACATTGGATAAGGCTTGATATTCACTATAAGGCATGATAATCCCTATAGGGTACATTCTATAAGACATGATATTCCCTATAGGGTACATTCTATAAGACATGATATTCCCTATAGGGTACATTCTATAAGGCATGATATTCCCTATAGGGTACATTCTATAAGGCATGATATTCCCTATAGGGTACATTCTATAAGGCATGATATTCCCTATAAGTCATGATATTCCCTATAGGGTACATTCTATAAGACATGATATTCCCTATAGGGTACATTCTATAAGGCATGGTATTCCCTATAGGGTACATTCTATAAGGCATGATATTCCCTATAGGGTACATTCTATAAAACATGATATTCCCTATAGGGTACATTCTATAAGGCATGATATTCCCTATAGGGTACATTCTATAAGACATGATAATCCCTATAGGGTACATTCTATAAGACATGATATTCCCTATAGGGTACATTCTATAAGGCATGGTATTCCCTATAGGGTACATTCTATAAGGCATGATATTCCCTATAGGGTACATTCTATAAAACATGATATTCCCAATAGGGTACATTCTATAAGGAATGATATTCCCTATTGGATACATTATATTAGACATGATATTCCCTGTAGGGTACATTATATAAAACATGATATTCCCTATAGGGTACATTCTATAAGGCATGATATTCCCTATAGGGTACATTCTATAAGGCATGATATTCCCTATAGGGTACATTCTATAAGGCATGATATTCCCTATAGGGTACATTCTATAAGGCATGATATTCCCTATAGGGTACATTCTATAAGGCATGATATTCCCTATAGGGTACATTCTATAAGGCATGATATTCCCAATAGGGTACATTCTATAAGGCATGATATTCCCTATAGGGTACATTCTATAAAACATGATATTTCCTATAGGGTACATTCTATAAGGCATGATATTCCCTATAAGGCATGATATTCCCTATAGGGTACATTCTATAAGGCATGATATTCCCTATAGGGTACATTCTATAAGACATGATATTCCCTATAGGGTACATTCTATAAGGCATGATATTCCCTATAGGGTACATTCTATAAGGCATGATATTCCCTATAGGGTACATTATATAAGGCATGATATTCCCTATAGGGTACATTCTATAAGGCATGATATTCCCTATAGGGTACATTCTATAAGACATGATATTCCCTATAGGGTACATTCTATAAGGCATGATATTCCCTATAGGGTACATTCTATAAGGCATGATATTCCCTATAGGGTACATTCTATAAGGCATGATATTCCCAATAGGGTACATTCTATAAGGCATGATATTCCCTATAGGGTACATTCTATAAAACATGATATTCCCTATAGGGTACATTCTATAAGGCATGATATTCCCTATAAGGCATGATATTCCCTATAGGGTACATTCTATAAAACATGATATTACCAATAGGGTACATTCTATACGGAATGATATTCCCTACAGGTTACATTATATTAGACATGATATTCCCTATCGGGTACATGCTATAAAACATTGTCACTTAGAGTAGGCCAGAAGGCTAAACTGGATAACCTAACCTCTATCAAAATAAAAAGATGGCGGAACCGCAAAAGTTCTTCTGTGCAAAGGTGTTTATTTACAAGTGATTCCGGAACAAAAAACAACAGTACTGCCATCAACGTCTACCTTATGGGACAGCTTAAAAACAATGCTGCCCCATCCACAGCTCAATCCAAACTGCCTCTTCATGACTGAAAGAGAGGCTCCTTTTGTAGGGCTAGCCCCTCCCCTCAGAACAATTAACCCTAATTAATTAATCAATTAACAATACAAACCTACATTTTCCATGAACTAAACATACTAAAGGATATACATTGCAACACGGTTTTAAACAATATCACAACAAAACATTTACAACATTACATCACTACTGACAATATCTTTCAATATGCCCATATGCATTAATGAGCCATTTGGGACAGGCACTATAAAGCCAACCCAATTCCCTTAGCTCGGGTCCTTTTCCAGCATACCCGGAAGCTACAGAGATGGAGAGAGAGGAACAGAACAAACAATCAATGCGCTCATCCACAACATTGATAAGTATAATAATTATTGTATCTCTCAAATATGAACATTGACAAGTGTGAAATGCATGCACCAAGACAGAAGTTAATTTGTGTGTCGACCCACATTGTTAACTTATCTTATAATGGCGCAGGGAGGAGTGATGAATATGTGTGTGCGTTAAAGAACCAAATGCTGCCCGCGGCCAGTGACGGACTTCTACGTCACAAACATGATATTCCCTATAGGGTACATTCTATAAGGCATGATATTCCCTATAGGGTACATTCTAAAAGACATGATATTCCCTATAGGGTACATTATATAAAACATGATATTCCCTATAGGGTACATTATATAAAACATGATATTCCCTATAGGGTACATTCTATAAGGCATGATATTCCCTATAGGGTACATTATATTAGACATGATATTCCCTATAGAGTACATTATATAAAACATGATATTCCCTATGGGGTACATTCTATAAGGCATGATATTCCCTATAGGGTACATTCTATAAGGCATGATATTCCCTATAGGGTACATTCTATAAGGCATGATATTCCCTATAGGGTACATTCTATAAGGCATGATATTCCGTATAGGGTACATTCTATAAGGCATGATATTCCCTATAGGGTACATTCTATAAGGCATGATATTCCCTATAGGGTACATTATATAAGGCATGATATTACCTATAGGGTACATTCTATAAGGAATGATATTCCCTACAGGTTACATTATATTAGACATGATATTCCCTATAGGGTACATTATATAAAACATGATATTCCCTATAGGGTACATTCTATAAGACATGATATTCCCTATAGGGTACATTCTATAAGGCATGATATTCCCTATAAGGCATGATAATCCCTATAGGGTACATTCTATAAGGCATGATATTCCCTATAGGGTACATTCTATAAGGCATGATATTCCCTATAGGGTACATTCTATAAGACATGATATTCCCTATAGGGTACATTATATAAGGCATGATATTCCCTATAGGGTACATTCTATAAGACATGATATTCCCTATAGGGTACATTCTATAAGGCATGATATTCCCTATAGGGTACATTCTATTAGGCATGATATTCCCTATAGGGTACATTCTATAAGATATGATATTAGCTATAGGGTACATTCTATAAGGCATGATATTCCCTATAGGGTACATTATATAAGGCATGATATTCCCTATAGGGTGCATTATATAAGGCATGATATTCCCTATAGGGTGCATTATATAAGGCATGATATTCCCTATAGGGTACATTCTATAAGACATGATATTCCCTATAGGGTACATTCTATAAGGCATGATATTCCCTATAGGGTACATTCTATAAGGCATGATATTCCCTATAGGGTACATTCTATAAGACATGATATTCCCTATAGGGTACATTATATAAGGCATGATATTCCCTATAGGGTACATTCTATAAGACATGATATTCCCTATAGGGTACATTCTATAAGGCATGATATTCCCTATAGGGTACATTCTATTAGGCATGATATTCCCTATAGGGTACATTCTATAAGATATGATATTAGCTATAGGGTACATTCTATAAGGCATGATATTCCCTATGGGGTACATTATATAAGGCATGATATTCCCTATAGGGTACATTATATATGGCATGATATTCCCTATAGGGTGCATTATATAAGGCATGATATTCCCTATAGGGTACATTATATAAGGCATGATATTCCCTATAGGGTACATTATATAAGGCATGATATTCCCTATAGGGTACATTATATAAGGCATGATATTCCCTATAGGGTACATTCTATAAGACATGACATTCCCTATAGGGTACATTATATAAAACATGATATTCCCTATAGGGTACATTATATTAGACATGATATTCCCTATAGGGTACATTCTATTAGGCATGATATTCCCTATAGGGTACATTATATAAAACATGATATTCCCTATAGGGTACATTATATAAGACATGATATTCCCTATAGGGTACATTCTATAAGGCATGATATTCCCTATAGGGTACATTCTATAAGGCATGATATTCCCTATAGGGTACATTCTATAAGGCATGATATTCCCTATAGGGTACATTCTATAAGGCATGATATTCCCTCTTCCTCATTCTCTATGTAGTACACTCATTTTTGACCATAGGGTGCCATTTGGGATGCAGCCAAAGCCACTGGCAACAATGAGGAAGCAGTCCTGATAACAACAGTTGGTCACCGCCTCACTTCTCCTTCTTCTTACTGCTGTTTACACAAACCCTGTCTCCTCTTCCCCTCCCCTTCGCCTCCAATCAAACCCTGTCTCCTCTTCCCCTCCCCTTCGCCTCCAATCAAACCCTGTCTCCTCTTCCCCTCCCCCTAGCCTCCTCTCAAACCCTGTCTCCTCTTCCCCTCCCCTAGCCTCCTCTCAAACCCTGTCTCCTCTTCTCCTCCCCCTAGCCTCCTCTCAAACCCTGTCTCCTCTTCTCCTCCCCCTAGCCTCCTCTCAAACCCTGTCTCCTCTTCCCCTCCCCCTAGCCTCCTCTCAAACCCTGTCTCCTCTTCTCCTCCCCCTAGCCTCCTCTCAAACCCTGTCTCCTCTTCTCCTCCCCCTAGCCTCCTCTCAAACCCTGTCTCCTCTTCCCCTCCCCCTAGCCTCCTCTCAAACCCTGTCTCCTCTTCTCCTCCCCTAGCCTCCTCTCAAACCCTGTCTCCTCTTCCCCTCCCCTTCACCTCCAATCAAACCCTGTCTCCTCTTCTCCTCCCCTAGCCACATCTCAAACCCTGTCTCCTCTTCCCCTCCCCCTAGCCACATCTCAAACCCTGTCTCCTCTTCTCCTCCCCCTAGCCACATCTCAAACCCTGTCTCCTCTTCCCCTCCCCCTAGCCACATCTCAAACCCTGTCTCCTCTTCTCCTCCCCCTAGCCTCCTCTCAAACCCTGTCTCCTCTTCTCCTCCCCCTAGCCACATCTCAAACCCTGTCTCCTCTTCCCCTCCCCCTAGCCACATCTCAAACCCTGTCTCCTCTTCCCCTCCCCTTCACCTCCAATCAAACCCTGTCTCCTCTTCCCCTCCCCCTAGCCACATCTCAAACCCTGTCTCCTCTTCTCCTCCCCCTAGCCTCCTCTCAAACCCTGTCTCCTCTTCCCCTCCCCTAGCCTCCTCTCAAACCCTGTCTCCTCTTCTCCTCCCCTAGCCTCCTCTCAAACCCTGTCTCCTCTTCTCCTCCCCCTAGCCACATCTCAAACCCTGTCTCCTCTTCCCCTCCCCCTAGCCACATCTCAAACCCTGTCTCCTCTTCTCCTCCCCCTAGCCTCCTCTCAAACCCTGTCTCCTCTTCCCCTCCCCTTCACCTCCAATCAAACCCTGTCTCCTCTTCTCCTCCCCCTAGCCACATCTCAAACCCTGTCTCCTCTTCTCCTCCCCCTAGCCTCCTCTCAAACCCTGTCTCCTCTTCCCCTCCCCCTAGCCTCCTCTCAAACCCTGTCTCCTCTTCCCCTCCCCTAGCCACATCTCAAACCCTGTCTCCTCTTCCCCTCCCCCTAGCCACATCTCAAACCCTGTCTCCTCTTCCCCTCCCCTAGCCACATCTCAAACCCTGTCTCCTCTTCCCCTCCCCTTCACCTCCAATCAAACCCTGTCTCCTCTTCTCCTCCCCCTAGCCACATCTCAAACCCTGTCTCCTCTTCCCCTCCCCCTAGCCACATCTCAAACCCTGTCTCCTCTTCTCCTCCCCCTAGCCTCCTCTCAAACCCTGTCTCCTCTTCCCCTCCCCCTAGCCACATCTCAAACCCTGTCTCCTCTTCCCCTCCCCTTCGCCTCCAATCAAACCCTGTCTCCTCTTCCCCTCCCCCTAGCCTCCTCTCAAACCCTGTCTCCTCTTCACCTCCCCTAGCCTCCTCTCAAACCCTGTCTCCTCTTCCCCTCCCCCTAGCCTCCTCTCAAACCCTGTCTCCTCTTCTCCTCCCCCTAGCCTCCTCTCAAACCCTGTCTCCTCTTCTCCTCCCCCTAGCCTCCTCTCAAACCCTGTCTCCTCTTCCCCTCCCCCTAGCCACATCTCAAACCCTGTCTCCTCTTCCCCTCCCCTTCGCCTCCTCTCAAACCCTGTCTCCTCTTCTCCTCCCCCTAGCCTCCTCTCAAACCCTGTCTCCTCTTCTCCTCCCCCTAGCCTCCTCTCAAACCCTGTCTCCTCTTCCCCTCCCCTAGCCACATCTCAAACCCTGTCTCCTCTTCCCCTCCCCTTCGCCTCCAATCAAACCCTGTCTCCTCTTCTCCTCCCCCTAGCCACATCTCAAACCCTGTCTCCTCTTCCCCTCCCCCTAGCCACATCTCAAACCCTGTCTCCTCTTCTCCTCCCCTAGCCTCCTCTCAAACCCTGTCTCCTCTTCCCCTCCCCCTAGCCTCCTCTCAAACCCTGTCTCCTCTTCCCCTCCCCTAGCCTCCTCTCAAACCCTGTCTCCTCTTCCCCTCCCCTAGCCTCCTCTCAAACCCTGTCTCCTCTTCTCCTCCCCCTAGCCTCCTCTCAAACCCTGTCTCCTCTTCCCCTCCCCTAGCCTCCTCTCAAACCCTGTCTCCTCTTCCCCCCCCTAGCCTCCTCTCAAACCCTGTCTCCTCTTCCCCTCCCCCTAGCCTCCTCTCAAACCCTGTCTCCTCTTCCCCTCCCCCTAGCCACATCTCAAACCCTGTCTCCTCTTCCCCTCCCCCTAGCCACATCTCAAACCCTGTCTCCTCTTCTCCTCCCCCTAGCCACATCTCAAACCCTGTCTCCTCTTCCCCTCCCCTTCGCCTCCAATCAAACCCTGTCTCCTCTTCTCCTCCCCCTAGCCTCCTCTCAAACCCTGTCTCCTCTTCTCCTCCCCCTAGCCTCCTCTCAAACCCTGTCTCCTCTTCTCCTCCCCCTAGCCTCCTCTCAAACCCTGTCTCCTCTTCCCCTCCCCCTAGCCTCCTCTCAAACCCTGTATCCTCTTCCCCTCCCCCTAGCCACATCTCAAACCCTGTCTCCTCTTCTCCTCCCCCTAGCCTCCTCTCAAACCCTGTCTCCTCTTCCCCTCCCCTAGCCTCCTCTCAAACCCTGTCTCCTCTTCCCCTCCCCTAGCCACATCTCAAACCCTGTCTCCTCTTCCCCTCCCCCTAGCCTCCTCTCAAACCCTGTCTCCTCTTCCCCTCCCCCTAGCCTCCTCTCAAACCCTGTCTCCTCTTCTCCTCCCCCTAGCCTCCTCTCAAACCCTGTCTCCTCTTCTCCTCCCCCTAGCCTCCTCTCAAACCCTGTCTCCTCTTCTCCTCCCCCTAGCCTCCTCTCAAACCCTGTCTCCTGTTCTCCTCCCCCTAGCCTCCTCTCAAACCCTGTCTCCTCTTCCCCTCCCCCTAGCCTCCTCTCAAACCCTGTCTCCTCGTCTCCTCCCCTAGCCTCCTCTCAAACCCTGTCTCCTCTTCTCCTCCCCCTAGCCTCCTCTCAAACCCTGTCTCCTCTTCCCCTCCCCTAGCCTCCTCTCAAACCCTGTCTCCTCTTCTCCTCCCCTAGCCTCCTCTCAAACCCTGTCTCCTCTTCTCCGCCCCCTAGCCTCCTCTCAAACCCTGTCTCCTCTTCCCCTCCCCCTAGCCACATCTCAAACCCTGTCTCCTCTTCCCCTCCCCCTAGCCACATCTCAAACCCTGTCTCCTCTTCCCCTCCCCTTCGCCTCCAATCAAACCCTGTCTCCTCTTCTCCTCCCCCTAGCCACATCTCAAACCCTGTCTCCTCTTCTCCTCCCCCTAGCCTCCTCTCAAACCCTGTCTCCTCTTCCCCCCCCTAGCCTCCTCTCAAACCCTGTCTCCTCTTCTCCTCCCCCTAGCCTCCTCTCAAACCCTGTCTCCTCTTCCCCTCCCCCTAGCCTCCTCTCAAACCCTGTCTCCTGTTCTCCTCCCCCTAGCCACATCTCAAACCCTGTCTCCTCTTCTCCTCCCCCTAGCCTCCTCTCAAACCCTGTCTCCTCTTCTCCTCCCCCTAGCCTCCTCTCAAACCCTGTCTCCTGTTCTCCTCCCCCTAGCCACATCTCAAACCCTGTCTCCTCTTCTCCTCCCCCTAGCCACATCTCAAACCCTGTCTCCTCTTCCCCTCCCCCTAGCCTCCTCTCAAACCCTGTCTCCTCGTCTCCTCCCCTAGCCTCCTCTCAAACCCTGTCTCCTCTTCTCCTTCCCCTAGCCTCCTCTCAAACCCTGTCTCCTCTCCCCCTCCCCTTCGCCTCCAATCAAACCCTGTCTCCTCTTCCCCTCCCCCTAGCCTCCTCTCAAACCCTGTCTCCTCTCCCCTAGCCACATCTCAAACCCTGTCTCCTCTTCCCCTCCCCCTAGCCTCCTCTCAAACCCTGTCTCCTCTTCCCCTCCCCCTAGCCACATCTCTAACCCCATCTCCCTCCCTCTAGCCACATCTCAAACCCTGTCTCCTCTTTTCCTCCCTCTAGCCACATCTCAAACCCCATCTCCTCCCCCTAGTCACATCTCAAACCCCATCTCCCTCCCTCTAGCCACATCTCAACCCCCATCTCTCCTCCCCTAGCCTCATCTCTCCCTCCCCCTAGCCTCATCTCTCCCTCCCCTAGCCTCATCTCTCCCTCCCCCTAGCCTCATCTCTCCCTCCCCCTAGCCTCATCTCTCCCTCCCCTAGCCTCATCTCTCCCTCCCCCTAGCCTCATCTCTCCCTCCCCCTAGCCTCATCTCTCCTCCCCCTAGCCTCATCTCTCCTCCCCCTAGCCTCATCGCTCCTCCCCCTAACCTCATCTCTCCTCCCCCTAGCTACATCTCTCCTCCCCCTAGCCTCATCTCTCCCTCCCCCTAGCCTCATCTCTCCTCCCTCTAGCCTCATCTCTCCTCCCCCTAGCCTCATCTCTCCTCCCTCTACCTCATCTCTCCTCCCCCTAGCCTCATCTCTCCTCCCCCTAGCCTCATCTCTCCTCCCCCTAGCCTCATCTCTCCTCCCCCTAGCCTCATCTCTCCTCCCCCTAGCCTCATCTCTCCTCCCTCTAGCCTCATCTCTCCTCCCCCTAGCCTCATCTCTCCTCCCCCTAGCCTCATCTCTCCTCCCCCTAGCCTCATCTCTCCTCCCCCTAGCCTCATCTCTCCTCCCCCTAGCCTCATCTCTCCTCCCCTAGCCTCATCTCTCCTCCCTCTAGCCTCATCTCTCCTCCCTCTAGCCTCATCTCTCCTCCCCCTAGCCTCATCTCTCCTCCCCCTAGCCTCATCTCTCCTCCCCCTAGCCTCATCTCTCCTCCCCCTAGCCTCATCTCTCCTCCCCCTAGCCTCATCTCTCCTCCCCCTAGCCTCATCTCTCCTCCCCCTAACCTCATCTCTCCTCCCCCTAGCCACATCTCTCCTCCCCCTAGCCTCATCTCTCCTCCCCCTAGCCTCATCTCTCCTCCCCCTAGCCTCATCTCTCCTCCCCCTAACCTCATCTCTCCTCCCCCTAGCTACATCTCTCCTCCCCCTAGCCTCATCATCTCTCCTCCCCCTAGCCACATCTCTCCTCCCCTAGCCTCATCTCTCCTCCCCCTAGCCTCATCTCTCCTCCCCCTAACCTCATCTCTCCTCCCCCTAGCCACATCTCTCCTCCCCCTAACCTCATCTCTCCTCCCCCTAGCCACATCTCTCCTCCCCTAGCCTCATCTCTCCTCCCCCTAGCCTCATCTCTCCTCCCCCTAACCTCATCTCTCCTCCCCCTAACCTCATCTCTCCTCCCCCTAGCCACATCTCTCCTCCCCCTAGCCTCATCTCTCCTCCCCCTAGCCACATCTCTCCTCCCCCTAGCCTCATCTCTCCTCCCCCTAACCTCATCTCTCCTCCCCCTAACCTCATCTCTCCTCCCCCTAGCCACATCTCTCCTCCCCCTAGCCTCATCTCTCCTCCCCTAGCCTCATCTCTCCTCCCCTAACCTCATCTCTCCTCCCCCTAACCTCATCTCTCCTCCCCCTAGCCACATCTCTCCTCCCCTAGCCTCATCTCTCCTCCCCCTAGCCACATCTCTCCTCCCCCTAGCCACATCTCTCCTCCCCTAGCCTCATCTCTCCTCCCCTAACCTCATCTCTCCTCCCCCTAGCCACATCTCTCCTCCCCTAGCCTCATCTCTCCTCCCCCTAGCCTCATCTCTCCTCCCCTAGCCTCATCTCTCCTCCCCCTAGCCACATCTCTCCTCCCCCTAGCCTCATCTCTCCTCCCCCTAGCCACATCTCCAACCCTGTTACAGTCATAAAACTAACTGAGATAAGAGAGAGAAACTCATAGTGTAACCTTAATGTTCATAATGCTCAGGGTTCGTATACATAGTGTATTGGAATAGGAGTACTGATCTAGGATCAGCTTCCCCCTGTACATGTAATAATGTGATTTATGAAGCAAATCTGATCCTAGATCAGCATTGTTACCCCTCATCGTGTAACCGAATGTTTACAATTCTCTGACACTTGACAAAGACTACTGTGATATCAAAATGTTGTATGTCAGCCGGAATAAACCATTGTGAAGGGAGCATAAATACTGTGTGTGTCTGGGCCTCTCATTTATATATCTCAGCATTGTGTTTTAGCCCAACACTGGTATTCTCAAATTGAGGACATATTATAATTTTTTCAACTAAGGATCACCATTTTTAATGTAAAAATTAAAAGATTAAAAGGTCACAGGTTATATGTTTGAGGTCAAACCGTTTAATGCTGGCCCTACTGGCTGCTACTATGCTTTGACAGGTCAGAGGTCAGAGGTCAGAGGGAGAGAGAGAGAGCGGATGTGGGTTAGCTCAAAGTGTGTCTATGCTTTAGTGACCCACCCACTGGGCCCTGCCTCAATCCCAAACCCAGTCCCGATCTATACCTGTCCCACCTGCAGGCCCAGCTACAGTGAGAAGAAGAAATGGGCTCGGGTGGCTCCCACTGGGGGTCCATGTCAGTTTCAAACAGAAGTTCCAACCCCCCCAGCCCTGCCTACTTCCCCTGGCCACAGTGACACCAAGAAGCAGTAAATACTAATGCATACCATCACTAAAAAAACAGTGACTGTTATACCAGCTCTATCAGCTCCATCAGAACTAGAAGACATGGGGAGGTGACTGTTATACCAGCTCTATCAGAACTAGAAGACATGGGGAGGGGACTGTTATACCAGCTCTATCAGAACTAGAAGACATGGGGAGGGGACTGTTATACCAGCTCTATCAGAACTAGAAGACATGGGGAGGGGACTGTTATACCAGCTCTATCAGAACTAGAAGATATGGGGAGGGGACTGTTATACCAGCTCTATCAGCTCCATCAGAACTAGAAGACATGGGGAGGGGACTGTTATACCAGCTCTATCAGAACTAGAAGACATGGGGAGGGGACTGTTATACCAGCTCTATCAGAACTAGAAGATATGGGGAGGTGACTGTTATACCAGCTCTATCAGAACTAGAAGATATGGGGAGGGGACTGTTATACCAGCTCTATCAGAACTAGAAGACATGGGGAGGTGACTGTTATACCAGCTCTATCAGAACTAGAAGACATGGGGAGGTGACTGTTATACCAGCTCTATCAGCTCCATCAGAACTAGAAGACATGGGGAGGTGACTGTTATACCAGCTCTATCAGAACTAGAAGACATGGGGAGGGGACTGTTATACCAGCTCTATCAGAACTAGAAGACATGGGGAGGGGACTGTTATACCAGCTCTATCAGGTCCATCAGAACTAGAAGACTTGGGGAGGTGACTGTTATACCAGCTCTATCAGAACTAGAAGACATGGGGAGGGGACTGTTATACCAGCTCTATCAGAACTAGAAGATATGGGGAGGTGACTGTTATACCAGCTCTATCAGAACTAGAAGACATGGGGAGGGGACTGTTATACCAGCTCTATCAGAACTAGAAGACATGGGGAGGTGACTGTTATACCAGCTCTATCAGAACTAGAAGACATGGGGAGGGGACTGTTATACCAGCTCTATCAGAACTAGAAGACATGGGGAGGGGACTGTTATACCAGCTCTATCAGAACTAGAAGACATGGGGAGGGGACTGTTATACCAGCTCTATCAGAACTAGAAGACATGGGGAGGTGACTGTTATACCAGCTCTATCAGCTCCATCAGAACTAGAAGACATGGGGAGGTGACTGTTATACCAGCTCTATCAGAACTAGAGGACATGGGGAGGGGACTGTTATACCAGCTCTATCAGAACTAGAAGACATGGGGAGGGGACTGTTATACCAGCTCTATCAGAACTAGAAGACTTGGGGAGGTGACTGTTATACCAGCTCTATCAGAACTAGAAGACATGGGGAGGGGACTGTTATACCAGCTCTATCAGGTCCATCAGAACTAGAAGACATGGGGAGGTGACTGTTATACCAGCTCTATCAGGTCCATCAGAACTAGAAGACATGGGAGGTGACTGTTATACCAGCTCTATCAGCTCCATCAGAACTAGAAGACATGGGGAGGGGACTGTTATACCAGCTCTATCAGAACTAGAAGACATGGGGAGGTGACTGTTATACCAGCTCTATCAGGTCCATCAGAACTAGAAGACATGGGGAGGTGACTGTTATACCAGCTCTATCAGCTCCATCAGAACTAGAAGACATGGGGAGGTGACTGTTATACCAGCTCTATCAGAACTAGAAGACATGGGGAGGTGACTGTTATACCAGCTCTATCAGAACTAGAAGACATGGGGAGGGGACTGTTATACCAGCTCTATCCGAACTAGAAGACATGGGGAGGTGACTGTTATACCAGCTCTATCAGCTCTATCAGAACTAGAAGACATGGGGAGGTGACTGTTATACCAGCTCTATCAGAACTAGAAGACATGGGGAGGGGACTGTTATACCAGCTCTATCAGAACTAGAAGATATGGGGAGGTGACTGTTATACCAGCTCTATCAGAACTAGAAGATATGGGGAGGGGACTGTTATACCAGCTCTATCAGAACTAGAAGACATGGGGAGGGGACTGTTATACCAGCTCTATCAGCTCTATCAGAACTAGAAGACATGGGGAGGGGACTGTTATACCAGCTCTATCAGAACTAGAAGACATGGGGAGGGACTGTTATACCAGCTCTATCAGAACTAGAAGACATGGGGAGGGGACTGTTATACCAGCTCTATCAGAACTAGAAGACATGGGGAGGTGACTGTTATACCAGCTCTATCAGAACTAGAAGACATGGGGAGGGGACTGTTATACCAGCTCTATCAGGTCCATCAGAACTAGAAGACATGTGGAGGTGACTGTTATACCAGCGCTATCAGAACTAGAAGACATGGGGAGGTGACTGTTATACCAGCTCTATCAGAACTAGAAGACATGGGGAGGTGACTGTTATACCAGCTCTATCAGAACTAGAAGATATGGGGAGGGGACTGTTATACCAGCTCTATCAGGTCCATCAGAACTAGAAGACATGGGGAGGTGACTGTTATACCAGCTCTATCAGAACTAGAAGACATGGGGAGGTGACTGTTATACCAGCTCTATCAGAACTAGAAGACATGGGGAGGGGACTGTTATACCAGCTCTATCAGAACTAGAAGACATGGGGAGGTGACTGTTATACCAGCTCTATCAGCTCCATCAGAACTAGAAGACATGGGGAGGTGACTGTTATACCAGCTCTATCAGAACTAGAGGACATGGGGAGGGGACTGTTATACCAGCTCTATCAGAACTAGAAGACTTGGGGAGGGGACTGTTATACCAGCTCTATCAGGTCCATCAGAACTAGAAGACATGGGGAGGTGACTGTTATACCAGCTCTATCAGCTCCATCAGAACTAGAAGACATGGGGAGGTGACTGTTATACCAGCTCTATCAGAACTAGAGGACATGGGGAGGGGACTGTTATACCAGCTCTATCAGAACTAGAAGACATGGGGAGGTGACTGTTATACCAGCTCTATCAGGTCCATCAGAACTAGAAGACATGGGGAGGGGACTGTTATACCAGCTCTATCAGGTCCATCAGAACTAGAAGACATGGGGAGGTGACTGTTATACCAGCTCTATCAGAACTAGAAGACATGGGGAGGTGACTGTTATACCAGCTCTATCAGAACTAGAAGACATGGGGAGGGGACTGTTATACCAGCTCTATCAGAACTAGAAGACATGGGGAGGTGACTGTTATACCAGCTCTATCAGCTCCATCAGAACTAGAAGACATGGGGAGGTGACTGTTATACCAGCTCTATCAGAACTAGAGGACATGGGGAGGGGACTGTTATACCAGCTCTATCAGAACTAGAAGACATGGGGAGGGGACTGTTATACCAGCTCTATCAGAACTAGAAGACTTGGGGAGGTGACTGTTATACCAGCTCTATCAGAACTAGAAGACATGGGGAGGGGACTGTTATACCAGCTCTATCAGGTCCATCAGAACTAGAAGACATGGGGAGGTGACTGTTATACCAGCTCTATCAGGTCCATCAGAACTAGAAGACATGGGGAGGTGACTGTTATACCAGCTCTATCAGCTCCATCAGAACTAGAAGACATGGGGAGGGGACTGTTATACCAGCTCTATCAGAACTAGAAGACATGGGGAGGTGACTGTTATACCAGCTCTATCAGGTCCATCAGAACTAGAAGACATGGGGAGGGGACTGTTATACCAGCTCTATCAGGTCCATCAGAACTAGAAGACATGGGGAGGTGACTGTTATACCAGCTCTATCAGAACTAGAAGACATGGGGAGGTGACTGTTATACCAGCTCTATCAGAACTAGAAGACATGGGGAGGGGACTGTTATACCAGCTCTATCAGAACTAGAAGATATGGGGAGGGGACTGTTATACCAGCTCTATCAGGTCCATCAGAACTAGAAGACATGGGGAGGTGACTGTTATACCAGCTCTATCAGAACTAGAAGACATGGGGAGGTGACTGTTATACCAGCTCTATCAGAACTAGAAGACATGGGGAGGGGACTGTTATACCAGCTCTATCAGAACTAGAAGACATGGGGAGGTGACTGTTATACCAGCTCTATCAGCTCCATCAGAACTAGAAGACATGGGGAGGTGACTGTTATACCAGCTCTATCAGAACTAGAGGACATGGGGAGGGGACTGTTATACCAGCTCTATCAGAACTAGAAGACTTGGGGAGGGGGACTGTTATACCAGCTCTATCAGGTCCATCAGAACTAGAAGACATGGGGAGGTGACTGTTATACCAGCTCTATCAGCTCCATCAGAACTAGAAGACATGGGGAGGTGACTGTTATACCAGCTCTATCAGAACTAGAGGACATGGGGAGGGACTGTTATACCAGCTCTATCAGAACTAGAAGACATGGGGAGGTGACTGTTATACCAGCTCTATCAGGTCCATCAGAACTAGAAGACATGGGGAGGGGACTGTTATACCAGCTCTATCAGGTCCATCAGAACTAGAAGACATGGGGAGGTGACTGTTATACCAGCTCTATCACAACTAGAAGACATTGGGAGGTGACTGTTATACCAGCTCTATCAGAACTAGAAGACATGGGGAGGGGACTGTTATACCAGCTCTATCCGAACTAGAAGACATGGGGAGGTGACTGTTATACCAGCTCTATCAGCTCTATCAGAACTAGAAGACATGGGGAGGTGACTGTTATACCAGCTCTATCAGAACTAGAAGACATGGGGAGGGGGACTGTTATACCAGCTCTATCAGAACTAGAAGATATGGGGAGGTGACTGTTATACCAGCTCTATCAGAACTAGAAGATATGGGGAGGGGACTGTTATACCAGCTCTATCAGAACTAGAAGACATGGGGAGGGGACTGTTATACCAGCTCTATCAGCTCTATCAGAACTAGAAGACATGGGAGGGGACTGTTATACCAGCTCTATCAGAACTAGAAGACATGGGGAGGGGACTGTTATACCAGCTCTATCAGAACTAGAAGACATGGGGAGGGGACTGTTATACCAGCTCTATCAGAACTAGAAGACATGGGGAGGTGACTGTTATACCAGCTCTATCAGAACTAGAAGACATGGGGAGGGGACTGTTATACCAGCTCTATCAGAACTAGAAGACATGGGGAGGGGACTGTTATACCAGCTCTATCAGGTCCATCAGAACTA